>NC_133483.1:18053745-18101902 GCF_025370935.1 Choristoneura fumiferana
GTTATTTTTATTTGATAGCAAAGTTTTCTAGCGATGGTCTTAGACATGTTTATAAAATCGTTCGGCCGTTTTTGAGATATTGAACTTTGAAGTACAATGTCGGGGGTATTCCAACTTTTTGTTGGTTATTTTATCCTTAGGCTTATCTTTCTTCTGTCCTTATCTGGCTTTTTGTAGTCGTCATCATCATAAGGTTTTTTATCATCATCATCATCGTCATCATCATCGTAGTTGTCATTGTGTTTCTTGTGTCTCCTAAAGTGGAACGGGAATCCACATGGCGCTGGTGCAGAACTCACTGTAGGACAGAATTTCAATCATTGAACTCAAATACTAAAGCCCGGTTTCCACCGCGAGCGGAGCGACCTTAGATCGACCACTTCATAGAGGTTCGGTGTAAGTACTTTCCTACTTTCATGCAGCCGATCGTTGTAGGTACGTTAAACTAAGTCATTGATGAGTCCGCTCCGCTCGCGGTGTTAATTGGGCTTAACTAATCACTCTACAATTCTTTACTGTATCGTCATAGTTTACATAAAATTTAACAATATCACTAATTATTATAAAAATAATCTAGTCAAATAACCCGCCCGGCGCAAAAGTGCCCATAACATAACGGTCGCTGCATTTCCACGTTGGATAAAACTTTGTTAATGACAGGTGGGTTTGTGGCAACTAAAATAATTTGCATGAAAGTAGTATAAGAAATTTGTAGACGATATGTATATTGCTATAAAATAACCAGTCAGACGCGGAAAGTCGAGGAAACTTTATAATACGTACCATGGTGGGACCTTTTCATAATCAATTTCGCTACGATTTCCTTGGCAAATGTATGAGATGTCAACATGACATTAGAAGCACAAAGGTTCTACCCTGGTACGTAACTCCGTTTTCTTGACTGTACACAGTCACCAGCATCAATATGACACAACAATACGACTATATTATACGACTCTATGCCCATCCATCTATATCTATGTCTATCATTATCGATCATTTTCGATTGGGTATACGTATACTGGTACGGCCTACCTGCCGGTAGGATACCTACGTGGCACGCTACATGCATATAATTGCAGGTGACTACCTACCCGTCTAGTTGTAGGTACATATTAATAAAATGTATTTACTACTAAAACCCTAAGAAAGTCTTAATTGGGTGTACCCGGGCATGGCTCACGAGCGTTTTGCCCGCCCGTTCCTGTGTGTTATGAATATTGGTGCATACGATAACTATTTGCGTTAACGTCAGTGTTGGGTTAGAACAGCCGAAGCGTGGTAATGCAAATATAAATACCAAAGTGTGGCCGTGTACCATGACCAAATACCAAAGTGTACCAGCACCAACGACATCACGCGTGTGAGATGTATGTGATGATGAAGTAGCGTCAACGTACCTTCATTCTCTGCAACGAAGACTGCGATCTGCGAACAATATATGATTTCAAATAATTTATTGAATCAGGCGTTACTTTGCGGAGGTCCATATTCAATGAATTAAAGTTTTATACTTAACAAAAAAAAGAACCGATTTTGAACATGAAACTACCGTGAGACTCACTCATATTAAATGATATTGTAACGGATAACTCACGTCTTAAACCGAGTTTAGCTCGACATGTTTCGGGCTATTTCGTAGCCCTCTTCTCAGGAGCACGCGAACGCGACTCGGCGGCTGCCGCAACACGCACACTCAGTGCACAGCAGAGTCAGTGCTTCAGTGAAGGAAGTGTATTGTGCGCAGTGTGCGTCTTGCGGCAGCCGCCGAGTCGCGTTCGCGTGCTCCTGAGAAGAAGGGCTACGAAATAGCTCGAAACATGTCGAGCTAAACTCGGTATAAGACGGTCTGAAGTCAGTGCCTCAGCACGAGTCAGCAGGAGTGGACCTATAATGTCTACCTCACCTACAACTATACGAGTATATTGGGCTTAAATCACTCCTTTTTTCACGATTTTCAGTGTAAAAGATCTAAGATACAATAGTTTAATGTCAACTGCTCGTCACCTTTTACGAAAAATTGCTTTTTCCGATGCTGACACGTTCATTATTGAGGAGTCCTGGTGCTTCATCGCCCGTTCCATTTCACCATATGAATTACGATAAGCTTGCTTAGCAACTGCGTTAAAGTAATTGATATTCAACCCGTGAAGTACCTAATTGTTATCGAGTAGTCGCTCCATTGGTCAAATTTGGTCTTCATCATCAGTTCCACTTCACCAAATGATGATTTTCAAGAGCAAATGCACGAGTTACTCCTAAATATATCGAATTTACCATAGGCGTTCCTAAACGTTTGAAGAGTTCCCTCAATTTCCTTAGGATATAATCATCAGATCCTGATTTGGTGCACGGAAAGAAAAAAATCCAACAAGACTACCAGTGCCTCTAGTGTGGCGTTTTCACAAAACATTCGTTTACTATTCGAAGACGTAAATCGAGCGTTCGATCGTCGATACGTAGCCGCCACATGTCCACGGTGCGGCGTCGTCACCCGTGCCCTTAGTGTAAGTTTTCGGTTACAAAATACGTCTCGATCGCGTTCGCGTTAAAATCTCAATTTGTATGGAAACACGAACAGCGCCTCGGAACGTTTGCGATGTTCGTGTTTCCATACAAATTGAGATTTTACGCGAACGCGATCGAGACGTATTTTGTAACCGAAAACTTACACTAGGGTACCGTTTTCGTTACGATACGCGGACGAAATAGTTTACGTAGCAAACACCTACACTCACAAAAGTTGTTGCACAAACTTTCCGCTAGAGGCGCTGTCCGTGTTTCCATACAAATTGAGATTTTAACGCGAACGCGATCGAGACTTATTTTGTGAACGGGAAAATACACTAAGCACACAGAACGATTAGTAAAATTGATTTAAGTATTGTAAACGATACTAAAATCTCGTAAGGTAAACTATTTTATATTAATGTTCACTTTATCTCTATTTTAATAGAACTATTCAAATAATAACCCCCACTAAACGGTTCTGTTTAATTCATCTACAAAAGAAGTCTGTTTTTTTTTACAACGCATCATTAAAAGAAACAATATTTATATTTACAAGAAACTTCTCGTAAAGCTAACAAACAAAAGATTTTCGTTACTATTTGCATTGTAGTTAATGCTATAATAATAATAAATATCATGGGACATTTGACACCAATTAAGCAAAGCTTGTACTATGGATACTAGGCAACGGATAAACATACTTATATAGATAAATACAAACTTAAATACATATTAAACATCTAAGACCCGAGAACAAACATTCGTGTTATTCACACAAATATCTGCCCCGGCCGGGATTCGAACCCAGGACCTCAAACTTCGTAGTCAGGTTCTCTAACCACTTAGCCATCCGGTCGTCGATCGCTAATCGCAGTATAGTTGATATTACTACTTATTTGATACGCTGGCGTTACTTTGCAACTCTTGTTAAGAAATAACAACAATATTCTTGTAATGTATAGTGAACAAATAGTTACTACTAGCTTAAGCCCGCGACTTCGTTTGCGCGTATCTAGGTTATCGCGCGGTGGCGCCCTCTACCGGAATAAAAGGTATCCTATGTTGATCCTTGGGGTTCAAAATACCTATATACCAAATTCATCATAATCGATTCAGTGGTTTCGACGTGAAAGCGTACAGACAGACAGACAGACAGACAGACAGACAGACAGACAGACAGAGTTACTTTCGCATTTATAATATTAGTAGGGAAGTAGGGATTGCTATTTGATACGGTGGCGTTACTTTGCAACTCTTGTTAAGAAATTTATACCAATAATATTATTGTAATGTACACTAAACAATTAGTTACCTACTTAACAATAATATTTTTGTAATGTAAGTATACGTATACTGAACAAATAGTTCTGTTTAAAATTATGCTTATATGGGACCTAATTGAAAGCATTCCTAGACGAAAGAAAAAAAAATTGATAACCTCCTCCTTTTATTGAAATCGGTTAAACAGAATTTTTTTGTTCACCCGCGAGCCCGCGACCTTATGATAGCTAAATTTATGCAAGATATGCGTGTTCATGCAGTTCCTACCCCTCCACACTGTGAAAACACACACAAATCCATCTATCACCACCACCACACTACACGCGTTTCGAACTCAACCAGAGGTCATCTTCAGAGCAACAACCGTACACCATGCCACCAGACGTCTAACATAACATCATCCAGTCTAACAAACTTTCGCATTTATAAATTACCAGACATATGTAGATAAAATTTCCTTAGTATTTTAAAATAACAAGTTTCTCTTTTGAACATGAAACTACCGTGAGACTCACTCATATTAAATGATATTGTACCGGATAACTCACGTCTTAAATCGAGTTTAGCTCGACATGTTTTGGACTATTTCGTAGCCCTTCTTCTTCTTTTTTTGTCTTTGTTTCGGGCTACGAAATAGCCCGAAACATGTCGAGCTAAATTCGATTTAAGACGTGAATTATCCGTTACAATATCATTTAACAAGTTTCTCTTTTGGATTAGTTAATCAATGGACTGACCCAAGTTCGTTCATCCGCTCCTAGCATTTTTTTTCTAGATTTTTCAAATAGGTCTAGTTACAGTACCTATATGTGGCGTTATCTGGGAAAAGGTACCTTGTTGTCGGTATTGAGTTATTGATATCCCCATAATCTACATACATTTAGCTATCGAACCGAACGTAGGTTAAATAGATATTTAAAAAAAAAATGTTGAACCTCAAAAGCCAGAACAGATGATTATGAGATAATTGAATTCAAACTTATACACCCAGTAAAAGTATGTTGTTGTTGGAAGTTACATAGATAACACGCTATTTGAGGAGTAGATTGTACGAGCTTTCAGGTTTCAAGAACAATTTTGTAATTGGACAACTGTTTTCCTATAGTTTACCTTGCCAAAGTGCATAAAGTAAAAAAAGGTTGATGGATTTTTTACTTAATTTTCTATTTATAGTATATTTCCATTGGATTTTATCGAAGGAAAAAATATTATGCGTAATTGGACACTAAATAAGAACTACTCCGTTTTGAGTTAACGTTGTTTATTATATAAAAAAATACTTTAACAAAAATAACTTTGTGGTTTACAAATGTAATTAAACAGAAAATACAAACTGAAATATAGATGCACAGAAAAAACAGAAAAAAAGACCATCACTGGGAATCGAACCCAGGTCCTCGGTAATCCGTACCGCGTGCTATACCGCTACACCACTGATGGTCAACGGTACCGACACGAATTTCCCCTATGCACCTCATATCTCAGCTTGTTTGTTTCTTACTTAGTCACTTAAGCAGTGACGCTAGCGACATCTATGCCGTAGCCCTCATCGAGAAACTTTTTTCGGCACTCCATTGGAACTAACCGCTCACCCGGACAAGAGATATCGTTACTAAGCAATCAAATTAAGATTGGTTTTTTGGAATCTTTTTGTATTTTTATTTCATTTCCAAATTTTTACTTTTACGGTCATCCCGTAAAACCTAAATTGAAAATACAAACTGAAATATAGATGCACAGAAAAAACAGAAAATAAGACCATCACTGGGAATCGAACCCAGGTCCTCGGTAATCCGTACCGCGTGCTATACCGCTACACCACTGATGGTCAACGGTACCGACACGAATTTCCCCTATGCACCTCATATCTCAGCTTGTTTGTTTCTTACTTAGTCACTTAAGCAGTGACGCTAGCGACATCTATGCCGTAGCCCTCATCGAGAAACTTTTTTCGGCACTCCATTGGAACTAACCGCTCACCCGGACAAGAGATATCGTTACTAAGCAATCAAATTAAGATTGGTTTTTTGGAATCTTTTTGTATTTTTTATTCGTGTCGGTACCGTTGACCATCAGTGGTGTAGCGGTATAGCACGCGGTACGGATTACCGAGGACCTGGGTTCGATTCCCAGTGATGGTCTTATTTTTCTGTTTTTTCTGTGCATCTATATTTCAGTTTGTATTTTCAATTTAGGTTTTACGGGATGACCGTAAAAGTAAAAATTTGGAATTGAAATAAAAAATACAAAAAGATTCCAAAAAACCAATCTTAATGTAATTAAACAGTCAAAATCAGCAAACGTTTATATTTAGTACGCTAAAACATAGCCCAATGAGACCAAATTAACTCAACAAATCTTAAAAAACTAGTTTTTTCAGTCTTAAAATTCAACGTAACGTTTAGCAAAAAGTTGGTACAATCACTATATTTTCGAAAAGGTACCTTATCGTCGGTGGTAAAATATTTAGTGATATGAAGTGATATGATATCATTTGAAAACGACTAATAACTTACGATTAATTTTAATAGTCTTAATTTAAGAACACTGTAGTATTAAAACTCTCACCAAAAACCTATAGTTTTGTCTCAACACACACTAAATGATTAACATATTTAATTAAATTATTAATATTAAAAATGTATTTTACCACAAGAAAAACAGCCAAAAAGATCAGAAACTTATAACTTCTCATATTAACACCTGTCGCACCTTACGGACTGCGTCGAATAATAGCAGCATATGGTTTATATAGAAATATTCAGATACGGCAATTTTGCACGGAATTGCAGACAAAAGTTTTTATTTATTTATTAATTTCATGTGTTTCGAAGCAAGTGTTTAATGACGCAAATACTGGTGTAGACAACAGCCCCACTTTTGTTTTTTTTGTGATTCAGACTGTAGATTCTAAGAAAATTTATCGTGGTTAGGTACCATGTGGTTCCCATACAGAACCCTTTCATTTTCTATAGAGCTACGAGCCAAAGAACTACCAGTAATTTGTAAATACTATTTCATCCCAAAGCACTGTAGGTACTGTACTATTGCTTTGCTTACCTGTACCAAAGAACTGTACTATTACTTATTCTGTGCCCAAAGTAGAACCCTAATATCAAGGCTATATTATACACTCCTAAGTGGGTCGGCACTTTTGGTTCGGCAGTAGTTATTTCCCTTATTCACCACTGCTAAAAATACCAGTCGAGTCGTTGGTTGAGCAAACCTAGTTGAGCAGTAGGGAGGACGGGATTTGTTGTTCAGCAAAGCCGACTTAAAGCAATTACTGCACTTGTTGGTTCGGCTAATCCAGCCTAGAGTACCTACTATGTATGTGTGTAGTCTAACGACATTTTCCAATGTATGCCGACCCGCTTATGTAACGAGTACCTATAACCAGCGAGGGCTCTAGCCCTTGCCTTGATCAAGGCAGAGCTAGATTGTCTACACCGCTTCTGCGCCTCTCAAAAGGCGTCATGAAAATTTATTACGTACCTAATTTACATCCCCAAGTAATTATAATAAGACCCAAGACGTAGCAAGGGAGAAGATACTAAATTTACCTGCTCATTAATAATAGACCCCATACTGTTGTACCTAATTATTTCCATGCATTCCAGAACATCGAGACGAGATTATTGTTGTATTTTGGTTTTGTCTCGATGTCTGGAATGCATGGAAATAATTAGGTACAACAGTATGGGGTCTATTATTAATGAACAGGTAAATTTAGTATCTTCTCCCTTACTACGGCTTGGGTCTAATTTCAGCAATAACAGTTAGGATTAATAAAACACCTTACTTCGCCTTAACAGTAAATAAATAAAAATTAAAGGTAGTTTTTATGACGATTGCAATTTATTAATATTTTGTGGATAGTTTTGTTTGAGAAAAAATATAGGTGGGTACTTAGAGAGTTAAGTACAGTGAAAGATTCAAACGTTTGTTGTGGTTTGTTAGTCCAACTGGTAGCGTCAGTGTAGTGTGGTGGAGGTTTGTGTGATTTGTGTGTGTTCTTACAGTGTGGAGGTGCTATCATAATAAGGTCGCGGGTGAGCCAAGAAATTATTTTAGTTCATTGGTATGTATAGATAAACTACCATGACCCAGCAACAAATGTTTGTGATAACACACAAATTAAATGCCCTTAAATCTGATATAATGTGCATTACTATAATTGTTCGATGAGATGATTTTATCATCGATAATAAAGTTTAGCGATAAGTGCCACAAGTAATTCCCACGCGGGCCCAGTGCTGATAGGGAACTGCAAACACTTGAATTCCTTAGAAGGTGGTGCAGGTTTCTTAAGATATTTTCTTTTCCCGTAAAACTCATGGTAAATTACATAAATTTTGAAGAATTCAGATGTACCAGCCCGGGTTTGAACCCACGACTCTGCTTGACTCTGCTTGACATACCATAGATCAAACCACTAGGTTACCATGGTTTTATAAAGTACTTAAGTTTCCCAATTTATAATCTCAAAACGTACAATAATAGTAGCAAGTAACAAAAATATTTTATTTTATCCGTTGCAACAAAAATACAATAACAGTAAGTATTGCGTCATACAAATTCGCAGAAATCCCCAACTGCTTATCGAGGGGCTACTACGAAATTCGAAAATCGAAGTTTGTATCGTTCCGTTCCTCTCACTCATATTAAATAACATAAGCGTCAGCGGGACGGCAAGATAAGTTCGAATTTTGCACTTCGTAGTATTATAGGGCCATGCAGTATTGCAGTCAGCAACAACACAGTCGCCGGCACGCCGGCATAGTGGACGCACGCCGCACGCCGCTGCTGTTTAGCATCAAACAGTATTCAGTGCAAAGTTTCAAGGACTTGTTTACACCGTGCGTCATACATCATAGACACATTTGAACCAAATCAGTGTCTGCCGAATTGCATAACCCCGACATTGCATCATTTTGTGCGAACTGCGGAAACAAAGTTATTGTTGCCAGTGAAGTAAATTGAAATCCAGAGAGATGGTTCGTTACTTCATTTACGCAAAGGATTATTCGTCTTCCACTATTGGAATCGAGTTTTATCACGACAGAGGCCTGCTGACTTTAGAACAATTCAAAAGTGATATCAAGAAAATGAACGATAAGTTATCAGAATCCGAGAAGGCAGAAGAGTCTCGGATAATTTATTTGCATTGGAGCCACGTTTGTACTGAAGAGAATGAAAAAACTGTTATTGATACTTATAAAAAGAGGATGGCTTGTGGAGGCACGCAGCCCGAAGCGATTATTAAATGGATAAAAAATAATATTGATGGCAATAACAGCAAAATAGAATTGTTGTATATTATAACGGATGGGTTGATTTCCAGGGAAAGTTCGGACGAATGCATGAAATTAAACTCAGATATGCGGTATGAAAATGTTGTTTTCCACGGATTTCATGAAGATTTGCGTCAAATCGATCTTTCCGTTGCTGCATCATTTTTGAAGTGTCGTTGCTCCATTTATCGTAATTACGAGCTTCTTGATGATACTGATATTTCTGAAGAATATGACTACGACAAAATTAACTTTGGTAACTTTGTTACCGAAAAAGAAAGTTTGAAGTCTTATATAAAATTGAAGTACATCAACAACTTCAAAAAGGATGGCCTTGCTTTACAAGAAATAGACAAATTGAAGAAGTTACGAGATCGTTTGTTTAAAGAGGTGCCATCAGATTCGGAAAAACGCAAAGTCAATCTGAACACGACGGACAGAACTGTGTTTTTGACCGAATTTTGTAATACAGATTGGTATAAAAATCTTAATTTTTCGGCGCAAAGTGCTAAAGTTGACATCGAGAAGTCAATTTCAACTTTGATTAATTACATTGTCAATGACAAAAAGTCTTATTCATTTGACGCATTGAAATTCGACAAGCAATTTGATACTACTGTTGTAGAAGAGCCGATCGTTGATTTTAACTTTGCACCTGAACTAGAAATTGAATTTCCCGACATTATTTTGGACGACGACAAAGGAGTACCTGTTGTTTTACTAACGGAATTCAGTTTGCTGGACAAAATAATTTTTCACAAAACAAAATCATCGGACGAAGTATCACCAGCGAGTTTCAACAAATTTAAATCGACGATGGAGTGTCCGTTGTTTTTACTGAATGACCCTGATATTAGTGAGTCAATTGGTTACTTTTATACTTTGAATGTTTACAAGAAATTATTGGAAAACCCTGTAAAGACAGAGCCACGCACGCGCAGACCGTTTCACGGTGGTCTTGTGTTGATAGATACTGATGAGTTTGACAAATACAACGATTATATTTTGTCGGCGACATACTTTGATTCAAAAAAGGTAAACTACAATATTGGCTTATTTTATTTCGTGCTGTGGAAAAATTGTGAAAATAAGGAATGGATGGATAAAAACGTTATTGAGCAGTTCAAAAAATACGTCATGCGACGTATTAGTGTGGCAAAGTGTAAAATAGGACTGTCATCATTGCCGCTGGATCCCCCGGAAACCACGTCGCTGCTGTCCGCGTTGTGGTACTGTGTGGAGCTGTCGTCAGTCATATTCAAAGACGACCCTCAACATTTCATGCACGAACGTTTGAGGATGCATTACGGTGTAGCAAACAGTATGATAGAAATATTGAAGTATTTTAAATATGATTTAGATCTAGAGTTCATTGTACCACGTAGAGATTTAATTAGGCATGTTATGATTCTGAAGAAAATTCCAACACGTGGAGAAAAAGTTTATTATCTTTTAGAAAAAATATTCAAAAATAAAAACGGCTTTCTAGTAAGTGAAATAGAGCATCCGTCTAATCTGAACCAGCTTAACTACCTGAAATTGAGTCACAAAGGTATGTTACGTGATGACGTTATTGAAGAAAAAGTTCATTTGAATGATTATGTGCATTTAATGCATTATATTGACGATCCGCATTATTCTGCAAACAGTACACCTAACTTGAAAATCTGCGAAAAAACATTCCGACCATTTTTCACGATTGACCAAACCAAATCGTTTTATTCAGAGTTGGTCAAGATCACTAAGAAAGTAGTTATCAGTAACGACGACAACAAAGATATGATAAAAATTACCTATGATTCATTGGATTCATTAGAATTTAATAAAATTTTGTCTTTGTACAACCTTTTTATTAACTGTGTCATTGATTCTGAGAAATATCCCACATTACCTGAATATGTGGGGTATATCGCCAAGAAAAAGAAATGGAACGGCGAACTGGTTACGATTTTCCAGTCGAATGTTTACATAGCTGCTGAACGAGTGTATTCGCGGTATCAGGATGTAATGGAGAAGATCAGTGTCGATAAATTTATTAAGACGGGTAAAAGCTATGTAACACGACTTGACCGAATCAAAGCGGAAGAGGTCCTGAAATACAATAACAACAAAGACATAAACGAATTTATTTCAAGGGAAGAGTCTAACGTTAATTTGATAAAACGAGTCAATTAAAATGTATTATTGAATATTATTTAAATGTCATATCAATTATTTTCAAGGCCAAATTTTTCACGTTTTATTGAACATATAATTGTTTTTAAATATGGTCGACCGAGAAAAGCCTTTACGAGGTACCCTAAGGTTCAAAATCAGTTGTGCAAACTAAAATATTAAAGACTACTTTTACTTATAAGTTAACGCGAAAAGCAGCCTTATTGTTTTCTTTTGTGATATGGCAACTGCACAAAAATGGTACCTACATAGGTACATACAGCACTTCATTGGTCCGTTGTACAATGTATTTAAAAGCTTTTTATCAATAATTGTATTTCATTCCTATTTTATGTAGAGGTTATTTGAATAAAACCATTAAGTATCAGCTAATTTTGTAACGTTAGTTAGTTTCGTACCTATTCAACATAATTTATTTAATGTTCATATTTATCATTGTTCATTTAAAAAAAGTTGTTCTGATCAATAATAAACTTAGATTAATCGCTCACAGTAGAGGTATTTTTCGAGATATTTAACAAATCTTTACGATGTTTTTAAAATCAGCGACAGTAAGTAAATGAATTTCTGAAAGATGACTGTGCTTGGTTTGGGTAGGTATTTAAACTAAATGTAAACAAAACAACGTCAATTGGTGTCTTAAATATTGAAATTCCCTCATTAAACTATCTAAACATTTACACGCCTGTATAGAAATACACTAGTCTAGTTTGTATTACAATGATAGATAACTAAAATGTTTAAAATCCTTGATTATACCAAATCTGGCAGCGGAAATTTGTTTACATTTGGTTAAATACCTATCCAAACCAAGTATAGGTCTGTTAATAGTTTCGTAATTATTGTTGAAGTGTCTTGTTTCAATATTCTTATCCAAGACTGTGGCAAGCCGTTCAGTTACAGTTATAATTTAAGGAATTTTCGTGATGATGTTTCGAATGTTTATTTTGCTCTTTGTAGGTTCCTTTTTTGATCTATTTTGTAGTTTTAATGGTTAAGTACATTTGGCGATCTCGTTGTATGTGTTTAATTTGAAATATTACAATTTCTAACAAATTGTTTATAATTAAGAAATAAAAACAACTGAACTATTTTTTGAAGTGTTTTTTATTAACCCATCTAAGACTTACAAAATTTTCTCAATTCTATGTAAGTACTTCCAATAAAACAATAACCCTTTTGTTTGTCCTCACGTTTTTCGCCCTTATTCCGATTTTCAAAATTCTTTTTTTATTCAAAAGAATATTCTTCTGAGAGGAACAAGAGGAGGAGGCCCTCTTGTTATGAGAGGAGGCCTGTGCCCAGCAGTGGGACGTATATAGGCTGGGATGATGATGAATATTCTTCTGAGGTGGTCCCATTGCCACCAAGTCAAGATCTGATGATGGGATCCTAGGGAAATCGAGGGTTAACCTCAAATTTCATAGGCACACCTATGGCGATTTTGGCATTTTTTAGCATTAAGATGAGCATTTACATTCAGAAAGTATCATTTGGTAACCTGGACCTGATGAAGAAGACCGTATATGACCAATGGAACTCGTCAAAGCTAAATAATGCTCGCAGCGCTCATCTATAAACGATAATGATTAATATACCTAGAGATAAGCGACTAAGAAGAAGCTTTAAGTTAATGATTCTTTCGAACTGATCTGATGCTGAAGCTAGAAGGTAGGCAACGGAACTCTGTTATAAAACAACGGAATCGTTGTGAGATGTACTTTGGCTACGAATCACTAAAAAGTGAGAAATAAAGAAAAATTTTAATTAACAAAAAAAGAAAACCGATAAAAAAAAAAAAAAAAAATGGAACCGCACGAGCCAGCAGGAGTGGAACAATAGTCGTCTACCTCACCTACATACCATGGGTTTCAATCTCTCCTGCTGGGTCGTGCTGAGTCACTGACTTCGAGCTAGCAGGTACCTAGAAAAATATTTTCAAGGATTTTCTAGTTGGTTCCATTTTTATTTATTTTTTTGAGTAGGTTTTTAGGGTTCCGTAGCCAAAATAGCAAAAACGGAACCCTTATAGTTTCGCCATGTCTGTCTGTCTGTCTGTCCGTCCGTCCACGGCTTTGCTCAGGGACTATCAATGCTGGAAAGTTAGGTACAATTATGCACGGATATATATGTAAACTATGCCGACAAAACGGTACAATAAAAAATTCTTATAAAGTTTTTTTAGGGTAGGTGGAAAAATTTGAAAAAATTCAGGATGGTAGTAAGTATATCAAACTTACAAGGAAAACTATAACGTTTAAGTTTTCTTGAGAATTATTAGTAGTTTAAGAGTAAATAGCAGCCCAAGGTATAAAATATACCTAAACTTGGAATATTCCGTACAAAATACGAAATCATTAGAAAAATATTACTTAATTTTTTCGTAATGGCTACGGAACCTATTTCGGGCGTGTCCGACACGCTCTTGGCCTAAGGTTTTTTTTATCAGCATCTAATAATGTCTGTTAATCAAATTGTGTTAGGACTTCATGAAAACTTTTGATAATATGTATCGAGGTAGTGACACATTTTAGTGCTACACTAAGTATACAAAACGGAAATAAAACGAGTGGCATAAATATAGGAAGGTAGAAGAATGTAGGTAGGTAGCTTATAAGGTTGGCTGGAAGAGATCGCTTTTATGCGGATATAGCCGCCTATTGTCTACCTTGTAGGTAATTTTCTTTGTGTGTTACTATTTGTGGCGTACAGTAAAGAGTCATTGTATTGTATAGTAAGTTAAGTACACCTGATTCAATTAATTATTATAAAGTTAAAAAAAGTTGCGCAATGTTGCGTGATTTATTTTATCTGTTGCGCAAGCAGTTCCCAGTCATCACAGAGGACGGAGGATGTCGCAATCACAAGCAACAAGTTGCAGTTCAAAACATCCCTGTAGATAAAAATATTGAGCAATAATGGCCGCCGTTACAGTCATAGTCATGATTATAACTAGTGATTAGCTGCGGCTTCGCTCGCGTAAACACATACATAAAAAAATCTTGGACTCATTATCCCTAGACAAAATTGATGTTATGACTCAGTAGTAACATGCCTGATTGACATGTTCAAAACTCTCTAGGGATTAAAAATATCCCTAGGCACTTTAAAACTTTTATTTAGTTTCACCTGTCCTGTTGTCTGTCTGTAATTAAAAGCAAGCAAAATCAAGTTAAATTCGACCAACTTCCAGTTAAGTAGTCGGATTGTCTTGAAATTTGGTATGCAAATGTAGTTTGGGTGACAATGCAAGTACTTTTGTTGACTGTACTTAGTAGTCAACAATAAGTACAGTCAGCAAAAAAAGTTATTTTTGATGAGTGTGTTTGGTCTGGCGGCAGTCGAACTGAAATCACACAATACGAAGTAACAAAAATAAACAAAAAATTTAGGTGTTTATATCCGTAGCAACAAAAACACTATCAGTAAAGTATACGTCATGCAATTCGCCGAATTCCCCACGACTTAAAGCGCCTCACACACTGAGCTAATTATAATATTTAGTATCGCTAGGCATTTTACGGTATATTTTCAATGCTATTTGACAGATACTACACACTGAGCTCTTTATAATTAACCTAGTATTATATTGTATTGTATTGAAAAGGAAATACCGGCCACATGAGTTTCATTGGTAAAACGAAAATAATAATTAATATCAAGATTTTGTACCAGAACACTCCTTATCTAAAATGGTTTTATATACAACATATGTACATAACATGATAACATCATAAAAATAATTTTCATTCAACTAAACGTACGTACGTTTGATTTAATATTACAGATGAAACTCAAGTAGCCCTTATTTTCTAGTAAATAATGTAAATAGATAAGTATATCATGATACAGGCATTTTCTTATTTTTGCATTTTGAATGTTTATTTTCTGCCGTCACTTATTTTTATGATATTTCGCGCTGTTTTTGTATTTTATATCAATTTTCATGTCATCTTTGATAAGTTCGTGGGGTTATGTTTCTAATACGTTATTTTATTATTAGCATTCGAATTGAACTTTCGGGATTTTACTAAATTCTCAAGGTAATTTTGTGAAAGATCCCCAACGTTTACTCTACTTACTACAATGTTACCACTACACTAATTTTAAAAGTCGAGGTACCTACTGCAAGTTTCTTGGTCAGTGCCCTCTATTATTCTTTAAAGTTAACTATAATATTACCCCTCGAGAATGCATTAAGTAACGGGATATTATATGTGTTAATTCAGATCTTTGCCTATTTTAATTTTGTATACCTACCAAGTTTCTTCTAAATCTGGTTAAAATATTCAAACATCTTCGCACACTTTCTCATTTAAAAAAAATGTTAGTTTTTTTTGCAGGATATGATACTTTTGTTGGATATTATATTTCAGTATTATTATATCAATATAAATAATATATTATAGCTCAATGTGTGACGCGGTTTATCCTGCACTACTCGTATTTTAACGCGGCCAGAACCAGACAACAACGCAGCCGCAGCGCCGGCACAGACAGACACAGATTAGTCGCCGGCACGCCGGCATTGTGAACGCACGCTGCAGCTGTTCAGTAGTATACACTATTTTGTGCAAAGTTTATGTACCTATACCGTGAGTCATACGTGCTCAATCAATATTTCGTTTTCATCTAACTGTGTTTTGGACAAATTCTGCACAGTGGGACGGTATACAGGACATCAAAAAAACCTGATATTGCATAATTTTGTGCAAAAATTAAGTTGGTGTTACTAGCCTGTGCAGTAAAGTACAATGGTTCGTTACTTCATTTACGCAAAAGATTTTTCTGTTTCGACTGATGGAGTCGACTTTTATCACGACAGTGGCTTGCAGACTTTAGAACAATTCAAAAGCGACATCAAGAAAATTAATGACAAGCTATCGGAGGCTGAGAAGTCCGAAAAGTCTCGGATAATTTATTTGCATTGGGGCCACGAGTGTACTGAAGAGAATGAAAAAACCATTATTGATACTTATAAAGAAAGAATCGGTGATGGATCCAACACGCTGCCAGAAACGATAATAAGATGGATAAAACATAATATTGATGGCGATAACAGCACAATAGCATTGCTGTATATTATTACAGATGGGTTGATTTTCGGTGCAAGTTCGAACGAATGCTTAAATCTAAATGCTGACATGCGGTATGAAAATGTTGTTTTCCATGCATTTCATGAAGATTTGAGTCAGATCGATCTTTCCGTCGCTGCGTCATTTTTAAAGAGCCGTTGCTCCATTTATCGTAATCACGAGCTTCTTGATGATACTGATATTTCTGAAGAATATGACTACGACAAACTCAACTTGAGTAACTTCGTTACCGAAAAAGAAAGTTTGAAGTCTTATATAAAATTGAAGTACATCAACAACTTCAAAAAGGATGGTCTTGCTCTACAAGAAATAGACAAATTGAAGAAGTTACGAGATCGTCTGTTTAAAGAGCTGGCACCGGATTCGGAAAAACGCAAAGTCAATCTGAACACAATGGATAGAACTGTGTTTTTGACCGAATTTTGCAATACATATTGGTATCAAAATCTTAATTTTTCATCACAAGGTGCAAAAGTTGAAGTTGAAAAGTCAATATCAACTTTGATTAATTACATTGTCAACGACAAAAAGTCATATTCATTTGACGCATTAAAATTTGATACGCAATTTGAAACTCCTATTGTAGAAGAGCCGATCGTTGATGTTAACTTTGCACCTGAACAAGAAATTGAATTTCCTGACATTATTCTGTACGACGACAAAGGTATACCTGTTATATTATTAACGGAATTCAGTTTGCTGGACAAAATAATTTTTCACAAAACAAAATCATCGGACGAAGTATCACCAGCGAGTTTCAACAAATTTAAATCGACGATGGAGTGTCCGTTGTTTTTGTTGAATGACCCTGATATAAGTGAGTCAATAGGTTACTTTTATACTTTGAATGTATACAAGCAATTATTGGAAAACCCTGTAAAGACAGAGCCACGCACGCGCAGACCGTTTCACGGTGGTCTTGTGTTGATAGATACTGATGAGTTTGACAAATACAACGATTATATTTTGTCGGCGACATACTTTGATTCAAAAAAGGTAAACTACAATATTGGGTTATTATATTTCGTGCTGTGGAAAAATTGTGAAAATAAGGAATGGATGGATAAAAATGTACTTGAACAGTTAAAAAAATACGTCATGCGACGTATTAGTGGAGCAAAGTGTAAAATTGGACTGTCATCATTGCCACTGGATCCCCCGGAAACCACGTCGCTGCTGTCCGCGTTGTGGTACTGTGTGGAGCTGTCGTCAGTCATATTCAAAGACGACCCTCAACATTTCATGCACGAACGTTTGAGGATGCATTACGGTGTAGCGAACAGTATGATAGAAATATTGAAGTATTTTAAATATGATTTAGATCTAGAGTTCATTGTACCACGTAGAGATTTAATTAGGCATGTTATGATTCTGAAGAAAATTCCAACACGTGGAGAAAAAGTTTATTATCTGTTAGAAAAAATATTCAAAAATATAAACGGCTTTCTAGTTAGTGAAATTGAACATCCGTCTAATCTCAACAAGCTCAACTACCTGAAATTGAGCCACAAAGGTATGTTGTGTGACGATGTAATTGAAGAACAAGTTCACCTGAACGATTATGTGCATTTAATGCATTTTGTAGACGATCCGAATCTTTCCGCAAATAGTACACCTAACTTTAAAATGTGCGAAAAAACATTCCGACCATTTTTCACCATTGACCAATCAAAATCGTTTTACTCGGAGTTAGTGAAGATCACTAAGAAAGTAGTTATCAGTAACGACGACAACAAAGATACGGTAAAAATTATCTATGAAACATTGCAGTCATTGGAATTTGATAAAATTTTGTCTTTATACAATCTCTTTATTAAATGTGTCCACGATTCCGAGAAATATCCTACATTACCTGAATACGTAGAGTATATCGCGAAGAAAAAGAAATTCAGCGGTGAATTGGTTACGATTTTCCCATCGAACGCTTACATAGCCGCTGAACGAGTGTATTCGCGGTATCAGGATATAATGGAAAAGATCAGTGTCGATAAATTTATTAAGGCGGGTAAAAGCTATGTAACACGACTTGACCGAATTAAAGCGGAAGAGGTCCTGCAATACAGTAACAACAAAGAAATAGAGGAATTTATTTCAAGGGAAGAATCAAAAGTTAATTTGATAAAAAGAGTTAATTAATGTAATGACTGATCCTATTTTGACTAGCATCAATTCTTTTTCAATGCCATTTATTACATTTAATAAAACAACAAAGTGCTTTAATAGCCAACCAAGAAATTCCTTTATCAGCGTTGTTACGAGTATCTTAACGTTCAAAGTTAAAAACACAAACGATAAGGACTAGGTTCTTTCACTTGCAAATTAACGTGTGATAAGAAGCCTTATTGTTTTCTTTTTTATATGAAATCTGCGCAAAATATCGTACAGCATTGAGTTGATCGATTATACATGTAAATGTAAATACTTCAGATCGTTAATTGTGTTCTGTGCCTATACAACGTATAAATGTTTGTATACAACTAAATAGATAAAGGGATAAAAATATGAGCTACTTTGAATTCATTTAATTATGTAACGTTAAGTAGGTAGTTTCGTATACAACATAATTATTTCATTTGTTGTTACTTAATAACAAATTATAAAACGAGATGAAGTATTTCTTAATACCAAATGTTACGATGTTTCAAATACCAGCGATTCGTAAGTAAACGCATTTTGTAAAAGTGAAGTTTGTAAATTAATGTTGTACTCTCATTTCAATATTTCTATCCTTGACTATGACATGTTACGATTGTTGTTTGTTTTTGTACATACATGTTTTATTTATTTTCGTAGTTTTTAATGATAAGGTACCTATATTTAACGATCTCATTGTATGTTTCATTGGACATAGTACAATAACCAAATGTTTATAACTAAGAAATACATACGACTGAAATATTATTGAAGTTTTTTTTCCTAAGCCAGTTAAGACCCAATAACTCCCTATAAAATGATCCGTTTCTTTCTCCTCACTTTTTTCGCCCTTATTCTTAGTAAATTAATCGTATAAGTATATTCCCATGTGCAACATCTCGCCATCAGGTGAGATAGAGATTAATTGCTGGTCAATTTTTATTAATGAACTATCTATACTATTTTTACCTTGCTTTTCGGCTACCATTACTATAGTTGATTATGTGCGACATATATGCATATCAACATGCAGAATTGAATCCTTCTTCTCTTGCACATCAAACAATACCTTATATTATATGTCACACACAGGACCAACCGTGATAAACACACATAAAATACTGATACGTTTCGAACTCTCTATGAGTTCATTATCAAAGATTATAGTTAGTTAACAACCAACAGACTAAACGTTCGTTGCTAAACCAAGATTTAGCTTTGATAATGATATTGAAGAGAGTTTCAAAACCCTATTTTATGTGGTTTTTGTGAAACCCTTATAAGATTACTTTGTTGTCTGTCTGTAATGAGTAATGACCTATTTCCTTAGGAACAGACGTTACCGTTACCCCTTCGGAGCTACTGAGCAATTTTAGGTTTAAAGTTTGACAAAAACGGTGGGTGGATCTGTGGGTGTAATTATCAAGTTGAAATTAATATCAAATACTCTTTCTCATAGGGCCGGCAACGCATCTGTAACTCAACTTATGTTGTGTGTGGATGTCGGATGCGGCGGTGATTGCTTTCCATCAGATGATCCAACTGCTCGTTTGCCCCCTATCATACATAAAAGAAGTTTACGTAAAAAAATTGCCAGGGAATCAAAATCTATAAGATACTTCCAATTTTCCTAGAAACTTGAAATTTAGTATGAATATAGCACAAGACTCGTATAGCACAACCAGTAAAGGCTGAAAATTTTATTTTACTATGCCAGCCAGACAAAAAACTTAGATTTTCGAGACAGATTAATGTCATTTATTTAATTTGTAGTTGAATTTCTTTTTCTTGTTTCAAAGGTTGTCACAAATAAATTATTCCTTTATTTTTTTCCTTTGTTTCTTTCTTTATGAACCAAACTGACATTACTCCAGACTGCGTACATTTTTATTATGAGTAGGGCTCTGCTAACACTGGATTGCCATACTTAGATAAGTAAAAATGTGTACAGAACCCTCGGTGCGCAAATCCGACTCGCACTTGGCCGGTTTTTTTCACGACAGTGTGGCAAACGAGCAAGTATGGACCCGTGGACACCTGCAACACAGTGGAATGAAAGAAAGAAAGAAAATACATTGAAGGGCTAAGGTAGTCCTCTGGTACCGGTGATTTCATCAGCTGTGTCTGACACCTTTCACACCGGAATAGAGCAGCGCAAACACTGCAGCACCACTACCATGAGCTTACAGTGACCGTACCTACTCGATAGCGACGGCGTAAATTATTTGTATGGAGAATTATACAGCGCCTGTACAAATAATTTACGCCGTCGCTATCGAGTACGGTCACTGTAAACTCATGATAGTGGCACTGTTTGGCGGCAGGATAAGCGAGTAGCGAGTAAAGAAAGCTTAAAATAGAAAGTCACAAACTTAATAGGGAATATGCATCAAACACACCTCTTAAATAACTTAACATTACATAAAACTGGAAAATAAAACGAATGACAAAATCATGAATAATCTGGTTAGAAAAAATGATAACATTGAACCGACTATACAAAAAACCATGAAAATATTTTTCTACCTGTTGGAAGGCGTATATTACTCGTCTACCTCCATTCTACCTCACCTACATCTAGGTATATTGGGCTTTAATCACTCTTGCTGGCTCGTACTGAGGCACCGACTTCAAACGGGTAGAAAAATATTTTCATGGTTTTTATTAGACGGTTAATTTTTTTATTATTATTTCTTTCTCGCTTTTTAGTGTAACTGTAACTTATCTAAGATACCTAATGTCAACTGCTCGTCACCTTTTACAAAAGATTGCTTTTCCAATACTTACAAAA
This sequence comes from Choristoneura fumiferana, assembly GCF_025370935.1. Classification (NCBI taxonomy): domain Eukaryota; kingdom Metazoa; phylum Arthropoda; class Insecta; order Lepidoptera; family Tortricidae; genus Choristoneura; species Choristoneura fumiferana. The sequence continues at coordinate 18,075,027 of NC_133483.1, forward strand.
ACGTTTTATTATTGAGAAGTCTTCCAAAATATTTGCGAAGAGCATAAATTGTTTAGCAACTGTGTTAAAGTAAGAACTGTGGTTTTCACCATCAGCTCCACCTAATGGTGATTTTAAGGAGCAAATGCACCAGTTACTTCTAAATATATATCCAAATCACTATAGGTGTCTATACAATATTTGAAGATTTCCTTAGGATCCAACCATCAGACCCTGATTTGGTGATTATGGGACCTAATGGGAGATATTCCAATAACAACGAAAACAAAATTATCAAATCGGTTCATAAAAGACGGAGTTCTGAGGTAACGAACTTAAAAAAACAACCGAATTCCTCCTCCTTTTTTGAAGTCTGTTAAAAATAAGGAAGATACTGATACGGGCAAATGAAGTTTAAGTAATTTCCATCTCTTTCTACAAGAATGAAATTTAATATGGAGTTTCTATGGTCGTAGTTGACATGTCGGATGTCTGTCTTATTGACAATTTAAACCGGCCATGACTTCGTATTTTGAAGATTTTATAGTATTTTTTTAACACAGGCCCAACTGTCACAAAATACTCCGTCGTTTCGAACTTTTAGTTTTGATGATGAACTCGTTGAGTGTTCGAAACGCGTATATTGTAAGGTGTTTGTGACTGTTAGGCCTGTGCGCCATGTGTATTGTTTGATGTTGAAGAGGAGCGGATTCTGCGTGTTAAAATATAATATGTCGCACAGACTTAGTGATGCACGGTTTGAAATTTGGCCCACTCCATAATAAATTACCTATTACTGCATACATTTGAGGGCCAGATTTTTTGCCGCTCAGTATAGTATATTAACGCCTGAATCAATCAATTATTTAGAGTTAAAAAAGTTGCGCAATATTGCGCGATTTATTTTGTCTGTTGTGCAAGCCGTTCCCATCCCAGTCATCGCAGAGGACCTATATATATTGTTTATACTGTAGTCTTTGCAGAGGACGGAGAATTTCGCAATCACATGCAACCAAGTTGCAGTTCAAAATATCTCTGTAGTGTAGGTAGATAAACAGTGAGCAATATAATGGCCGCCGCTACAGTCATAATTATAACTAGGGTTTACCCGCGGCTTTGTTCGCATAAAGTATTTGGTCTGGCAGTCGGTGGAAATTACGGTATTTCACTGAATCACCAAGGGAACTTCCGAAAGTTTTTATTTCATACATCTTGGTCTTCATTTACGTTGTTTACAAAACATCCGCGCAGAATTTTACGACTTATCGTTTTTTTGTGTCAATAACAATACTATGGACAATAAATGTTTTACACTACGCCGTATCGTACCATGACCGTAATATGAACGTATCAGGCATGTAACGTGACGAATGTAACGCGACACAGACTACAACATGTCAACGGCGTGTAATACCCATAAGAAGCGTAGCGTATCAACACCGTTTTTGACGCTACGTGCATGGCACGCGACTGCGACGGTTGGTTAAGAAACGTGCTAGTGGGCATAGTAAATTTTTTACTGACACGTTTCTATTACGGTCATGTTATGATACGATGTAGTGGGTAGAGACCTTAAAGATTTTCGTATGTGGTCTGAAATTTTTTGATAAGTCCTGATCGCGTGGGAATATCGGGATAAAAAGCCCATGTCTTATCAAAGTTTCAGTTATCTGCTAACCAAATTTCATCCAGATCCCCCCCCCGTTTTAGCGTGAAAGTGCAACAAACAAACGCACGCACTCATAGGAATAGGACAGTAGGATACTTTTTGCTACCCGCGACTTTGTCTATGCCTGCGGGAATTCAGTAATTTCCATGTATAAAGAGCCCGTGTTACTCAAGGATAGTTTCTTTTCTTTTCAGTTCTTTTTTGTTTAGATAAATTATATTTAACCTGGAATGTTAGTCGATGGTATTTACATTACAACTCGCATTTTACCTTCTTCTAGATTGGTTCCGCTTGAATAACTGCCTTATAAAATAGCCCAATAAATGCCCATATTCATTAAATAAAAACTGGTTCTGTAAAAATACAATACGAAATAACAAAAATAATTAAAAACATTTAGTTATATCCGCTGTAACAATATCTAGACACGTAGCAGCATGTTCAAAACAGTACCTATTACGTCATGCATTATCATTCGCTGAATTTCCAACGACTTTAAGGGTATCCCATACTGAGCTGTATAATATTTATTAACAAGGCATAATATCTTACGACATATTTTAATTCCAATTGATAGTCTACACACTGAGTTAGCTATATTAAATTAATATACCTAATAATGTAGCTCGGTATCTTACATCGATGTATCTTACGATATACCTATATTGTTATTTTTCGCGCATATAAAAGGTGTTATTAAATAACTGAAAACCTCTGACACCCCAAAATATTTTTTCATCTTAAATTAGTTGATTACTTTTATTTTAAAATACCTTCATTATTACCAAAAATATTCGTGTGTATTGCAGTCAAGGTAAGTCAGTATTTCCACTTGATTTCGACACAAATAATTTGTATTGTGTCAGTTCAGTTGCACTTCGACGTTTTTAGAAGAAAATCAAACTGACAGTAAAACGGCCAGTATTAAATTATCTAAACAGTATGCAACCTCACTAAAAAATTTGATTGGTGCATATTGCATCGTAAATTTTAGACTGGGCACAGTAAAAAAGGGATTTAAAAACACAAACACAACCTGATTTAAAACATAGTGTAATCCATTCTACTCTCTATTCTGAGCAAACTCCTTTCTGGTTTTCAGTTATTTAATAAACACCTTGTATTTATGCCATATTTACTTCAGAAAGTTATTTTTAAGTCGTCACTTATTTTTTTGTTATTGCGCTCCGTTTTGTATTTAATTTTGATTAAACTTTCATAATTTCATTTTTAATAAGTTCGTGAAGTTCTGTAAATATTTTTATCGACTAATTGTTGTTAAAATTGGATTCTATTGTATTAGGTTTCTTTATTTTGTTGTATGTTTTTAAATCCACAATAAAGACCGTGTGTTTGCAGTTAATTAGGTAACAATATGCAGATCAAATTTTAAATCTAATAAACCATTAGGGTTTAACAGTAGGATTGAACTTTCGGGATTCTCAAGGGCATTCCCGAAACTAACATCATTGTTTAGTTTACATTTTTTTGAAGAATCCCTAACGTTCACTCAGACAGCGCCATCTACTGGTTTCAAATGATGTTAACAACACAAATTATGTTAAAGTCGAGGTACAACTTACGTCAACATTCTTCGACTGCGTACTCTGTTTTTATTTAAAGTAAAAATATTATCCCACGTTTTTACTGGGTTAAAACGTAATATATTCTAGGTACATTTTAGGCCAAATCTTTTACCATCTGTATGCCAATATTCATCTAAATCCAGTTTGAGGTTACTCAATGTTGTTTGTTAAAACATCCAAACATCTCCACAAACTTTCTCATTTATAATAATATTTGCAGGATAGAATAGGAAATATTTCAGTATATCAATATAATACGAGTATTATAGCTCAATGTGTGACGCGCTTTATCCTGCACTATTTAAACGCGGCGATAACAGTCAACATCGCAGTCGCCCGCACGCCGGCTTGTGGACGCACGCCGCTGCTGCTCAGTATCAAACCCTATTAAGTGCAGTTTCAAAGACTTTTACATACACCGTGAGTCATTCGTGCTCAATCGATATTTTGTTTACATCCAAGGGTGTTTTTTGGCGAAATTCTGCGAGTCAGTTCACAGTGGGCCGCCAAAGGATATCAAACAAACCAGTGCAAAAGCTAAGTTGCTGTTATTAACCAGTGAAGCAAATTAAAATCCATAAATATGGTTCGTTACTTCATTTACGCAAAAGATTATTCGGGTTCGACTGAAGGAGCAAAGTTTTATCACGACAGAGGCTTGCAGACTTTAGAACAATTCAAAAGCGACATCAAGAAAATTAACAACAAGTTATCAGAGTCCGAGAAGGCCGAACAGTCTCGGATAATTTACTTGCATTGGGGCCACGTTTGTACTGAAGAGAATGAAAAAACTGTTATTGATACTTATAAAAATAGGATGGGTGATGGATGGGACACGCGGCCCGAAACGATTATTAAATGGATAAAAAATAATATTGATGGCAATAACAGCAAAATAGAATTGTTGTATATTATAACGGATGGGTTGATTTACAGGGCAAGTTCGGACGAATGCATGAAATTAAACTCAGATATGCGGTATGAAAATGTTGTTTTCCACGGATTTCATGAAGATTTGCGTCAAATCGATCTTTCCGTTGCTGCATCATTTTTGAAGTGTCGTTGCTCCATTTATCGTAATTACGAGCTTCTTGATGATACTGATATTTCTGAAGAATATGACTACGACAAAATTAATTTTGGGAACTTTGTTACCGAAAAAGAAAGTTTGAAGTCTTATATAAAATTGAAGTACATCAACAACTTCAAAATGGATGGCCTTGCTTTACAAGAAATAGACAAATTGAAGAAGTTACGAGATCGTCTGTTTAAAGAGCTGGCATCGGATTCGGAAAAACGCAAAGTCAATCTGAACACAATGGATAGAACTGTGTTTTTGACCGAATTTTGCAATACAAATTGGTATAAAAATCTAAATTTTCCGGCGCATGGTGCAAAAGTTGAAATTGAGAAGTCAATTTCAACTTTGATTAATTACATTAGCAACGACAAAAAGTCTTATTCATTTGACGCATTGAAATTCGACACGCAATTTGATACTCCTGTTGTAGAAGAGCCTATCGTTGATGTTAACTTTGCACCTGAACAAGAAATTGAATTCCCCGACATTATTATGTACGACGACAAAGGGATACCTGTTGTATTATTAACAGAATTCAGTTTGCTGGATAAAATCATTTTTCACAAAACAAAGTCATCGGACGAAGTATCACCAGCGAGTTTCAACAAATTTAAATCAGCGATGGAGTGTCCGTTGTTTTTACTGAATGACCCTGATATTAGTGAGTCAATTGGTTACTTTTATACTTTGAATGTTTACAAGAAATTATTGGAAAACCCTGTAAAGACAGAGCCACGCACGCGCAGACCGTTTCACGGTGGTCTTGTGTTGATAGATACTGATGAGTTTGACAAATACAACGATTATATTTTGTCGGCGACATACTTTGATTCAAAAAAGGTAAACTACAATATTGGCTTATTTTATTTCGTGCTGTGGAAAAATTGTGAAAATAAGGAATGGATGGATAAGAACGTTATTGAGCAGTTCAAAAAATACGTGATGCGACGTATTAGTGTGGCAAAGTGTAAAATAGGACTGTCATCATTGCCACTGGATCCCCCGGAAACCACGTCGCTGCTGTCCGCGTTGTGGTACTGTGTGGAGCTGTCGTCAGTCATATTCAAAGATGACCCTCAGAATTTCATGCACGAACGTTTGAGGATGCATTACGGTGTAGCGAACAGGATGATAGAAATATTGAAGTATTTTAAATATGATTTAGATCTAGAGTTCATTGTGCAACGTAGAGATTTAATTAGGCATGTTATGATTCTGAAGAAAATTCCAACACGCGTAGAAAAAGTTTATTATCTGTTAGAAAAAATATTCAAAAATATAAACGGCTTTCTAGTTAGTGAAATTGAACATCCGTCTAATCTCAACAAGCTCAACTACCTGAAATTGAGCCACAAAGGTATGTTGTGCGACGATGTAATTGAAGAACAAGTTCACCTGAACGATTATGTGCATTTAATGCATTTTGTAGACGATCCGAATCTTTCCGCAAATAGTACACCTAACTTTAAAATGTGCGAAAAAACATTCCGACCATTTTTCACCATTGACCAATCGAAATCGTTTTACTCGGAGTTAGTGAAGATCACTAAGAAAGTAGTTATCAGTAACGACGACAACAAAGATACGATAAAAATTACCTATGACTCATTGGATTCATTGGAATTTGACAAAATTTTGTCTTTATACAATCTCTTTATTAAATGTGTCCACGATTCCGAGAAATATCCTACATTACCTGAATACGTGGAGTATATCGCCAAGAAAAAGAAATTCAGCGGTGAATTGGTTACGATTTTCCCGTCGAATGTTTACATAGCTGCTGAACGAGTGTATTCGCGGTATCAGGATATAATGGAAAAGATCAGTGTCGATAAATTTATTAAGGCGGGTAAAAGCTATGTAACACGACTTGACCGAATTAAAGCGGAAGAGGTCTTGCAATACAGTAACAACAAAGAAATAGAAGAATTTATTTCAAGAGAAGAATTGAACGTTAATTTAATAAAACGAGTCAATTAATATACCCGATAACTATCCGCCCCCTATTCTTCTATCAAGGCTTACATTGTTAGGTAGGTATGCTTAATAACAAAGCAAAATTTTTGAGATTTTAAAGTAAATTTTTAGGGTATATATTTACGGTTGATTTTGTATTTACGCAGATTAGATGATTTCGCATCGAACATAATTTCTTTGTTATTATTGGCATTAATATCTGTACATATAAAAATAACTAAGTACTTAGGTATTATTTAAGAAACTCAAAAATAAACTTAGATTAATTGATCTGTAAATACTAGTGGTGGTATCTCTTGAGGTACTCAACCATTCAACATGTTATGATTTTTCAAAAATTAGCGACTGAGAAATGCATTTTGTAAATGCATTTCTGAAAGGTAAGGTATTTTATACTTAGTTTCTTAAGTATTGTTGTACACTCGTTTTAACACTCTCATCCTAGCTTGTAGCAAGATATTTTGCGTTTATAATTTAAGGTATTAAATAACAGAATAATCTGATGATTGTAATTGGTTTATTTATTATAAATTTTGTTATATTTCACGATTTCATTGTGTATGTGTAAATTAGCACACCACAATTTATAACCAAATGCTTTTATTAGCAAATAAATAAGACTGAACTATTTTCTTGAAGTTTTATTTTAATAAGTTAACCTTTATGAATTTAGCTTTTCTTCCCTTTTTCTTTCACCTTTACCCCAAGTCCGATGTAAAACAATGGTCAACCTACAATACCTACATACTCCAATAGTACCTATCGTCACTACTTTCAAAAAGCTCTTACTACTTACTCAAAATGAATAGGTTATTTTTTAACCGACTTCAAAAAAGGAGGAGGTTATCAATTCGGTTGTATTTTTTTTTAGGGTTCCGGAGCCAAAATGGCAAAAACGGAACCCTTATAGTTTCGCCATGTCTGTCTGTCTGTCCGTCCGTCCGCGGCTTTGCTCAGGGACTATTAACGCTAGAAAGCTGTTATTTTGCACGGATATATATGTAAACTATGCCGACAAAAAGGTAAAATAAAAAAGTAAAAAAAAAAGTTTTTTAGGGTACCTCCCATAGACGTAAAGCGGGGGTGATTTTTTTTTCTCATCCAACCCTATAGTGTGGGGTATGGTTAGTTAGGTATTTAAAAAACAATAGGGGTTTGCTAAGACGGTTTTTCGATTTAGCGATTTGTTGCGAAATATTCAACTTGAAAGTGAACAGTTTCATTAAAATCCCCCCATCCCCCTCTAAAATCTAAACCGGTGGGTGGAAAAATTTGAAAAAATTCAGGATCGTAGTAAGTATATCAAACATTCAAGGAAAACTATAACGGTTAAGTTTGCTTGAAAATAATTAGTAGTTTAAGAGTAAATAGAAGCCTATTAATAGAATATATTTAACTTAGATAAACGTATATGTCGACGGTTGAAAAGCTAAATTATCTAACCGACATTTTCTTAAAAAAATTTAAACATAGCTTTTTAGCTACGAGTATGTTTTCGACAAACGAAAATTCACTGATTCCGAACATGTACCATCACCATAATATTTTTTCTTCATAGCATTAGTCCTGGTCGGACAAACTTTGCCACTTATAAAAATGCAGGCGCTTAAACTTTACCATCAACGCCAAGCCTAAAGTCACGGTAATTTAATAAAATGTAATAATGTACACGCAGATAAAGGCGTAATATAAATACTAATAATTTCAATGTCTCAATAACGTTCAAAAAGTCGCAGTAAAGAGCTAGTCCGTAGCAAAAACAATTGAAAATAATCACTCTGTCACCGGTGCGCGTCACCAGAATCTCCAAAAAACAATGCCTTTAAAAAGCTTGAATTTATCCCCGAGCTACTTGTAGCATTTAATAAACGACCGGAGACGTCATGCTGACAATTCGCTTTCGATTCGCGCGTGTAGACGGATTATATTGAGAGTAAAATAGATAATTATATATAAAGGATTAACGAAACGCAATCAAGCTATGTCAATGACACCTAAATATAATAATAGCAAAAAATTTAATATTGTCCGTGAACAAAATACTATAAATAAAGTAAAACCAATATAAAATAAATTACACTAAGTAGGATAAAGTTTCAATTTCAAAACGATATGGTGCTTTCAATATGTCCAATATCACGTTGTTATGCACATTGTTAAACACTATTTCACGGACACAATCACACTTATTTATAATGTTCAAAGAGGTTTATGGTTTAACTTAGTTTTTTTTTCAATGGTATTGGTTTCGTTAAGAGCGTTTATATCTGCTGAGCTGGCAACGTTGCATTTTTATTAGTTTTTCTCAATTATTCCATAAAAATGGAATGAAAATTAATAATGTTGTCTGATAGAACACTTCTTAATATATAAGTTAATGTGTCTACTTCAATAATTATTCGTGATAGAATTTTATTTTCTTTAAAAACCGGTCATAAACATTAATTCGTTTTTAAGGAATATAAAAGTTTATATATCACGAAAAATTATTGGAGTAGACACATAAATTTATATATTAAGAAGAACATTAATTTATATATCAGAAAACATTTTTAACTTTCATTCAATTTTTATGGAATAATCGAGAAAAACTAACAAAAATGCAATGTTGCCAACTCAGCAGGTATAACCGCTCTTAAATCGTGTCTACCATCTGAACGTGAACTAGAAGCCGTTGAAAGGCTTTCTACTAGGCAGGCTGACAACATCGTGTGAGTTATGGGCGACCAGTGGATGCGCAAGTGGCGATTTTTCGTTGATTGTGGGGTTCTAAGAGGAGCTCCATGTTCAACAGTGGACGCTTTTAGGCTGATGATGGTGACGGCAATGAATATTACCATACAGTCAAGGAAACGAAGCCGTGGTGGCAGAGTGGTGACCTATGTGCTCTCAAAATATCTTCAAACATCGCACCTCTGTTTTTTCGAAATTCATGTGCGGAATTTCATTTTAATTTACCAAAGTTACGGTGAGGAAAATTCGTGTTGCTTTAACCGAAGTTCAATAGCCCAAGCCGCACTTCGCGTGGGAACTACTGAAGTTCTCTTTGAAGGAGGCCTGTGCCCAGTTGGGAGTACCTACTGGGCCGAGATGATGAGTAGAAAAAGACCCGCTCACTTGGGTTTGCTTGCCCATCCCACTAATGTTAAAAATACCGTGAAAAATATTTAGTCAATAAAGTGAATCACATTGGTTTTAAACCTAATTTGCTCAGCCTATAGCTGATGATACAAGAACGTTATTTGTTATCACAGTGAATATACCAACTCACTCCGGGTTTGCTTTACCACCCCTGCTAATGTTACCCAAATACCGCTTAAAACGAACCGAACGTCACAGTACCATAAAGTCATCCACATAGATTTCCTTGGCTCAGCCCTTATACTGGCAGATAGATGGTGTTTGTAGGCGGTGATAACGACAAACGTCAACATTTGTATGAAATTCCACCCCGACTTAGTCGGAAATCCGGCGACGACTGATACGGGTATCTTTGGAGTAAAAAGCTGGGTATATTGAGGAAGCTTTAAAATCTTTTGTCGTAGATAAGTCTTGATATTTTGAAAGCTAGTTAAGATATATCGTATAGAAAAGCTCTAGCACTCATGGCCGATGAAGATCGCAGAAGATTGATCGATGCGGGTTATTATGTTTTATAATTTGAACAGTAAAATTGCGGTCCTATTTAAAAAACTGTTTGTTTTTTTTGATCCGCGGTGCTTTAAAATTTACTTTACTTTTAAAGTCGGTTAATGCGTCTGTTTAAAAAGTAGCTTGGCTTAACAGGCTGTTCGTCGACTTGATATTTTGAAAGCTATGTGTCGTAATTACATTTTACGTTTCACGTAGCTTTAGCTTGTCATGTGAGGAAGATGCACAAATTGCGAAATTCGAATTAACACGACAGGGTTTGTTTATTACTGTTAGCACTTTACTTATAGGGTTAATGCGTCTGGTTAAAAAAAACTTTAGCTTAGCTTAGCTTTAACTTAGCTTTTGTTCCCCGTGACGAATGTCTTCAACTTTATGTGGTCGTAAACATTTTACGTTTCTTTGTATTCCTTGTCCTGTGGGGAGACCCAAATCGATGCTAACACGATTAGGGCCCGGCTTTATTAGGCCCAAGGGAAGGGACAGGAATCGGCTTATAAATACGTTAAATGTTCTGTACTTAGCAATTTTTCTTAAGCGTAGATCCTATCAAACGTAGCGTAAACATGAGTATCATAAATCAGGGCAACTAGAAGTAAACTGCGGGTAACTTTATAAACAAGCTCGTTGGTTAATTCCAGTTGATATTTATATCGGCCTTCTTTTCATCTGCATGTCAAACATTCACCTCATATTCCTAACTGGATTCCCACTGGGTTGCTCTTTTTTTGTACAATGTGTCAAAGGTTTACACTAACTGAGAGGTATTGCATCCGAAGACAAACCGCAAGATTTGGGCCAATTAATCCCCCTTCTCTTGAATCTGCTACTCTGGCAACGGCACTGGCGGAAAAGAGTTTATGCCTTGACAAACTCGAATGTGACTTTCGATAGAACCCTGTCGCTAGGAGCCTTTGCTGCCCTTAAGATTTTTTAAGGTATAGTGAACACGGCCGAGGCAATGTGGCCATCCAGGTTTTATTTAGATTCTGATCGAAAATCGTGAAATAATCAAGTCATTTTAATAAACAAATTGCGGTAGCTCTTTAGAACTACTGAAGCGTGATGAGATGAGAGCGTAGTATAGGTAAGTAATCAGTCATCCTCAATTAAAACCACGTATAGAAGCTACTAAAGGCGGCAAAACGAAAGCATTTGTTTCACTTTAGCCACGGTTCAACAGCCAATCGCCAAGGCCGCCAGTGAACTCACAACTTCACTCGAAAACAAATCAGTCGATATCAACTCTTAAAGCTACCAAACAAGGTTGGAATAATTAGCCAAATCTCTGAGATGTACTTTTTGACGGTGTATGTGGATGATGTAATGTCTGCCACGGCTTGGCCCCAGGTGCTAACTCATTGTTCTTTTGTTAGTATTTTGAGAGATTGTCTCAGCTTCCTGGTCGGTTTTTGCATTTTTGGATTCGAGTGGCTTGGTCTGAGCTCTTTAGGCTGACGAAGCATATCATCATCATCATCAGCCGTAAGACGTCCACATGCTGAACAAAGGTCCCTTAGAACGCTACAATGAACATCAACTCGCCATGCAACTAATATGGCGAGGCCTGCCAACGCTGCGTCTCCCGCGGTTCGTTGTCGCCACTCGAGGACTTTCCCCCAACGGTTATTTGTTCTTCGAGCGATGTGGCCCGCCCCTTGCCATTTCAACTTGCATATTTTTCCAGGTATGTCGGTGACTATAGTTTTTTGACGAATTTACGTGTTGCCGATAGCAAGGAAAGAAAACAAACAAAAGATAGCAAGAAAAGGAAAGAAACTCCAAGCATAGCTCTCTCAATAGCCCGTTGGCCTCTGAGCCTCTTCAATAGTCAAGGGCCACGTCCCAGAGCATTGTTGTGGATACCATAGACCTTAATAAGTGGAATAGAAATATCAAGCTGAAAGTGGGAGGCGCCAATGTGGCGCTATGTGGTCCGACAGGTCCGTTCTCACAGTTTAATTCAAAGACACACGTGGGCGGCTAATAGAGCTCTAAAAACAAGACACTTGCAAAATAAGGTGTAGGTAAAAATAAACAAAGCACAGCAACGGAGATACTTTACGTCGAAAGAGTCGTATTTTGCAGGTTTTTTTAGTTCATTTGTTAAATTTGAATCTGGATTAGGTTACCTATATCAATTTTGACATTCGTATGGTGTTTACTCTTTGTCAGACTTACGGACTTTTGCCATTTTTGATTGATATTTGTAGGTATTAGTTTTTATATCTACATGGTTGCCTGAAAGGAATAACTTATAAGCGATAGGACCGCTTATTGTCTACCCTGTATTTCGTCTTTGTCTATATAAGTAATGGTTTGTGATTGAGTTCCACAAATGAGAATATTGGACACGTATGGTTTCGTGACATCACGATTAACTTAATTACAATGGAACAGCAATTCCGTGCAAAATTTCATTGACTTTAGCTTAGCGGTCGAAATTTCGGGATTTATCATGCGCACATTCCGATGGGATAATCGGGATAAAAAGTAGCCTATGTGTTCCCGAGAGATCTTGGGACTATCTGGAGTTCTGGAACGCTGATAGCTATTCAGATATTAGCGTACCAGATTTACTACAAATTTAACCTCGTAAGGCCCAACGTCCTAAATTTAGGACAAACGTCAAAACTAATGTCAAACTTCCCTAATTGACGTTAAGTTTCAAATTTTAATGAACAATATTTGACGTAAGCCTTACGAGGTTAAAACTGACCGGAGGAAGCCAACGAATTAATGACCAAAATAGTCAGAGTAAATTAGAATATTTTAGCAAATGTCATGTTGACATCCCATACATTTTCCAAAGGATTCGAAATTGACTATGAAAAGGTACCCCCGGCACGTGATGTAGTTTCCTCGACGTGCTCCGCAGTCCCTACGTACATGTCCTAAAGCGTTCATCTTATATCTGCGATTTGTGCACAGGCAAGTTTCCCGCAGTTTCCCATCCTCGGATGCATCGCTGCACGCCGAATCGAGTCGGCGACCTCACTCCGTACCAAGCACGATATCTCGACGCGACGAGAACGAGTTATTCTGTGGACGCTGTACAAGGATGGCTCAAGTTGAAGACTTGATTGTAAGTAAAGGTTATGCGAGTAAAGCAAGTAAACATTTTTGTATCAGAAAATGAGCAATAGGTACTGTCGAAAACAGTAAGTAACAAACAATTAATTATGGCTAGGTAATCCTAAAAAAACTAAAACAAATTACTAGGGTTCCGAAGATGATGGCAGCGCAGCGTTTCCTCGCTAAATAATTTTGTAACATCATTTTATAATTAAAGCGTGTTAATGAATCGACTTGCAAGTTGCATGTTCACGCAAATTTCCATATCTATAAATTATTAGCAAAGATTAATGTGCTGAAAATTCTGGTAGTGGTCCTTAGATCATGCTTTACCAGGTGTTAAGTTCAGCCATTGGAAGACGTTGAGCCACGCTGGCTCTAAGAATAATACTCCAGAGTAATCACATGTAAATAGTTTACATAATTAGTTACTTAAATTAAGCATAATAGCTATGAATATGTATGTAATTTACACAGATGATTAGTAGACTTATCTACAAATATTTAATTAACTATCTCGGCACTTCAACATTAGTGGGAAGATCAAATAGAAACAAAACATAAGAGTACTCAAGATTGGTCCTTCGAACCGGATATCACAATTTCCAATACCAACTTATTTCTAGCTTAACTTATCCAGCTTAGCGCGCAATGTAAATCAAATCTAAGTAATCTGTGCGCAGCCTGGGCGCGGGGCCTCGCCCCTCCCGCCCTCTCTAAAAGAGGGTACCAGTCCTCCCGCAGTCGCCGCGTGAATCGCTCGCTCGTTCTTAGTGCTCTAAAAAAACGTGCTGTGCTCTATTTATCACACAAACACTATCGGATTTTCATTCCATGTAAGTTAATTTCGAGTTTCATTTCATTTTAAAGTGGCTATTCGTTTGAATTATCAATTTAAATACCTAGGAAAATCGTATTTTTTTAACCAACACCTGTTTTACACGATGATGTTATCGATATCAAATACTTGATTTATACGGTAACTTATCAATTTGAAGCGAGTCTTTTTGCGGATATTGACCGTGATTGCTGCTACAAAATATAGGTTTTTTACCTGTTTTTCAGCAGCCGCCATCTAGGCTTTTGGGGATAAAATTTCTAAAACTGCGGGTTAAAAAGCTTCAAGCTTCGAATTAGGCGTCTGTGAAAGATCAATAAATATTAATCCTGCAACGTCTAATTATAAGCCTTTAAGTCTGTGTTAATGAGGAACTGGCTTTTTTACCTGTTTATCACCAGCCGCCATTAGGCTTTTGATGATACAATTTCAAAAATTGCGAGTTAAAAAACTACGTTATCGTATTTAGGCATCTGTGAAAGATCAATAAATTTGAATGCTCCAACGTCTAATTATAAGCCTGTAAGTCTATGTTAATGAGGAACTGTTTTAATGACAGTCAATTAAGCCATTGTTTGTGCTTGTAATTTGGACTTTGATGTTCCAGTTTAGGGATTTTTTTGTTTATACTGGGTGATTTAAAAAACGTGAGCAGCAACCCTACACCCTCAGTAATTGATAATGGCGTTCACAATCACATTTGAATGCACTTAAACTCTATTTCAATGGAATCTGACAATCCTGTGACACTTCGAGCCAACTGAACACCGGGTTACCTAGGTCTTGGTGATGTGACTATTATTCTTTTTTGATTCCTTTTAGATTATAATCACATCAACAGGGACATTCATATTAAGTGTGCCCACGTTAGGGTCGGGTGCCTTAAATGTCTAGAAAATTGACAGATTCTATTGAAATGTTTAGCAGATATTTTTTTTTATTTGACTGGATGGCAAACGAGCAAGTTGGTCTCCTGATGGTGAGAGATCACCACCGCCCATAAACATCTGCAACACAAAAGGTATTGCAGATGTGTTGCCAACCTAGAGGCCTAAGATGGGATACCTCAAGTGCCAGTAATTTCACCGGCTGTCTTACTCTCCACGCCGAAACACAACAGAGCAAGCACTGCTGCTTCACGGGAGGATTAGCGAGCAAGATGGTGGTAGCAATCCGGGCGGACCTTACACAAGGTCCTACCACCTGCAACAATACTTGCTGCAGATAATTGTATATTTTGTTATCGACATTTAAAAAAAAGTTAATCTCATGAATACTTGTGCGTCTCAGTAGCCTTAACTTGAATCCGGTAGGGTTGGTCCTCCTTATCATCAGCCTATGTTCGTCCACTGCTGGACATAGGCCTCTGCTCCCATGGCACGCCACTGAGCACGATCTTCGGCCACTAGTCCTCCTCACGTCCTCCGAATCGTCCTGTATTACAATCGTTATTTTCGGATTAAGAAACACTGAGACAATGGGAGTTTCTCTTCTTCCAAAAAATGATGCTCTTTTATATAGGTTTGGTGGCTTTCAAATCCAAATCGTTTATTCTGTAAATAGGCCGCAATGGGCTCTTTTACAGGTCATTTTTTAAACGACCAGCGCGTTCGGAAAGACCATCATTGCCAAGAAGAATGCGCCGCAAGTAACTGGGCAGAAAGTAATTTTATTTAAATAAATAATTACAAATAAAATACTAAAACTACAGTATGAAATTGATTTTTCGATTGAGACTCTATTTCTTATCTAATATCTACTTTTTACTATCTATCTATCTACGAGGTATATCAACTAAAATACACTACAATTATGGGTGTGTGAAGAAAATTGGTGAAAATTTAGGCATCTCAAGCATCGAATTCTTACGCAAATTCTTAAGCATTTTAAGTTGCAATTTTATTTGTAGTTCCCTAGATATTGAATAAGTTACGAGCAACACAAAATAACCAAAAACAAATAAGTATCATTTTAGAAAACTATCTTATTATCTATTTTGTACAAAAACACGAGAACACGGATACGACAAAGAATAATTTATTGAATCAGGCATTACTTTGCGGAGGTCCATATAAATCATAAACAATACATGTGTATCTAAGCACAGTAATTTTTTATAGTTCACGAAAAAGGATGTTTTGAAAGCTTATTCTCTGATTAAATACGATTTAATGCCCTCCTAAGCGTCTCACGCATCATGGACCAAACTAAAGGCAGCAGTTTGAAACTGTCTCAAGGTGACATCCTTTCTCTCGTGACCTATTTGAATGGCTCGGAAACAAGGTTTGAATCGACTCCTATATCTTTACGTTTCGTCCGATTGCTTAGCGTCTAGCCACCTACCTACTCCGATTGGAAAACTAGTAGGTAGTTTAAAATATACACACGAATCTAAGCATGTCAACTCTTTATAGAAGTTGCACATAACAAGTTAGAGATACAATAGTAGACAGGGAGATAAAGGCAAACTTATGTAGGGGGATCTCTTCCAAGCTTTCCAGCTAACCTAGACTAGATAAGAGGAAATAGTTAAATCTAATCAATAAACAAACGTGCTAGTAACATTAGATTTGCTTGGCGCAGTTTACGCTTTTGCTACTCACTGTTACCTTTATTATCCTGAAACAGACAGCTTTTTTATATTGCGCGTCATAAGTTAACATAAAGAAAGGAAACATTTTCGATTTTAGTGACCTTTTCGAAAAATCACATGGAAAAAAAATGGGCATGCCGCGGATTGCCGGGTCATTCGAGCGTTACAACCGCCTCATTTTCGTGGTTACATTTTTTACGAATTCGCAGTACTTAGATTTAGATTACCGTTTTCGATTATTTGCTCGAGTTTCTTTACTTCTACCAGATAACTGAAATACTGTATAATAAACTTCTGCCTTTTTTACCCAACTGCGAAGAAGGAGGGTTATGTGATTGATCCGTATGTATATATATCTATTCCTATGCCCTCGTAACTACTCAACGGCTGAACCGATTTTGATTAATGATACGTCATTGGGATTGTCTTGATAACGCAAGTGACACTAGACTTGGTACATAAAATTCTTGAAAAATTAAAATAGTGGATTTTTGGTGCCAAATTCTGTTTTCAAAAAAAAATTTAAACCTATCGAGTAGGATATCAAATGAAAGCTAATAAGCCAATTCTAAATAAGTATACATGGGTTATAATAGTTTTAATCTACCATTTTCACAGAAATATCCAAAAAATGTGAAATAAAACAAGAAATTAATAAAATACCAGACTGAAAAACATTAAAAAGAAGTTTTTAGTCTAGTGTTTTATTATCGTGTTTGTCTATGTTGCTAAACCCATTTAATATCTAAAACAGTAATCTACGGATTATAAGATGGTAAAAAGGTATGTTACTTCCTTAATATTGAAATACTAAGCTTTTTATCTAAGAATAAAGCGGTTGTAGCCGTGTTTTTCTAAAAAAGTTCGAACAACCCATTCAATCCTGCTCTAAATTCTTAGTACCTAATAGGCCCCGACTGTTGAACTTGAAGTTAGCTACTTAACAGAGTTCTAGCCCACTAGACTTGATTTCTTCTTTTTAGTATTTTTAAGGTAGTCGGGTTTTTAGTTTTTTAAAGTTTATTGTTTTATTAAAGAAAATAGTGTCTACGAAAACGATTAGGAACCAACGCTCAAATAATGACCCTGCCCCCTTTGTTTTAGTTTTCTTTTAACGTGCTTTAAGTTTAGTAGAAACGGTAGAGTCGTAAGCTTTGCATCGTAAATATTGTATTTTAGATTAGATTCAAAGTTAATGTGAGAACAGTGACTATATACAACATCATTAATTTGTTGAAAGGGCGTAGACCACTAGCTGTGGACTATAATTATAATAACTATTCGTCCCAGTCGTGTAGTATTCGTAATATATAACATAGGAAACATTAAGTACTGATATTTTTTATCTATGAGTTTTATTATCGTGTTTTTCTATGTTGCTAAACCCATTTAATCCTTCTAAAACAGTAATCTACGGATTATAAGATGGTCAAAGGCAGCTTGTTACTTCCTTAATATTGAATGACAGTTACGGTGTTTTTTCTTTGAGAATAAAAAGTAAAGGGTTGTAGCCTAGGCAACAGCGTTTGTTACGAAGCGAAAAATTCGAACCTCGTGTCTTGCCGTCTCGCTGACGCTAATATTTATAATACGATTTTTGAATTTCGTAGTGGCCCCCTGAACCATCGATTGGTATTTGCGCAGTATTATTTAATAAGTCTATTCTACACTACATAAATATAATAACAAAGTACTTACGCGTATTCATTTTATCAGGTCTTTATCACCTTGAACGATGTTTACAGGTAGTACCTTAAGGTAAATAAGGCCCTATCCTCAATGGCAGAGCAGACTACGCCACGTGGTAGAAATAATAATTAGTTTTTTTCTGCACCTAACATCTGCGTAGATTACGACTGACAGGAATTATCCGCAGAGTGACGATTAGGTACAGATTTCATACACATACACACTTAAGCTATTTTTTTATTTTATTTACTTTAACTAATTTATTAAAAATAAAGAAAGAAAACTTTTATTCGTACAAATATAAAACAAAATAAAAATGCGCATGTCAACAAACAAAACACATCTACAAGGATAATGTTTACCCCCCCCCCCCCCGTTTCACCATCCATAGATTAAATTTATTTGACAGATAATAACCGTCAAATAAAATTAATCAATGGATGGTGAACAGCCCCTTAATGACTTACATCACAAGCATTTACATAAATTCAAATTGATTAAGCCAATCTTTATGGCCATAAGAGAAAGCACTGAAAATTCTTATCCAAAAATGGATTTGCAAGTATTTCCTCTAAAGTCAAAGCCCTCTTACATCTAGTAAATAACATTTTTCCATCGAATTTTTCTCGGATAACTTCGTAAAACCTTGCTTTCTGAATTAGCTCCATAAACTAAATGAGAAAGGAACATAAAATTAACTTTTTCGACAAAATTCGATAGCAAAACATTGTTTAAGTACTTTTATTGATTAGCTGTTTTTGCAATCAGTACGAACCACTATAATTGCATCGCATTATACAATGCACCTCAAAATACGCTCCTTTTATGCCAAATGACATGCAGTGATGCCCGATCGTGCTAGCATGGCGCGTCCTTTGTTTGTCAATTAGTTCGTTGACAGTGTGACGCTGGCATTTAATCAATTCAACAAAGCCTGTTTCGATGTTGATAAGTACAAACTAGTTTGCATCTGTGGCAGTTTGAGGTTTATTGACAGAAGGTATAAAAGTTACAGTGCGACTAAGGTTTGAAAAAACAAACGCAACTAACGCGGCTGTTTGGCAAAATTGTATTTTTACAGTTCGCTATGAATGTTGCTGCTTGTATCTTTATTAATGGTTTTATACCATTACACACCCATAAACACAATACAAACACTTTTCATTAAACACGCAAACGTATACCGGCAGCCAGGCTTTTTAAAGGGAGAAAGTACGAGTAACGTATTTCTGTAACTTGACCAAGACATTAATTTAATGATTAACTAAAATTCAGACTTTGTTAACTGTCTAACAAAATTATAATTACCAGCAATGTACAGCAAAGTAAATTGACTTACTAAACTTGTCAATTTACTTTGCTTTACATTGCTGGCAATTATAATTTTGTTAGACAGTTAACAAAGTCTGAATTTCAGTTAATTAATTAAATTAATGTCATGGCTAAAGTTACAGAAATACTCGTACATTAGGTACTTTAACCTCCCTTAAAAAGCCTGGCTGCCGATAACACCTGTATTCGATTTAATGTTATCGATGAAACTCAAGTTGGCCCTTATTTTCTTTTTACCCGACTGCCCGAAGGAGGGTTATGTTTTTAGAGCGTATGTATGTATGTATGTGGGTATGTATGTCCATTTCTTTGGTCCTCGTTGCAGCCTAAACGGCTAGACGGATTTTAACATACGAGGTATCATTGGATTCGTCATAACTGTTGGAGTGACATAGGCTATATAATATTTCAATATGGCGTCTGCGAAAAAAAAAATGGCGGAGGAATAAAAAAAATTGTATTGTAACAATGTGGGTATCAAATGAAAGCTAATAATTAGCCCATTCTAAATATGTATGGGTTATAATAATTTTAATCTTACCGTTTTCACATATACATATATTAAAAAAGTGTAAAATAAAACATTAATTAAAACAAAATCAATAACCCGAACTCTGTTAAGTACTTAGCTAATTTAAGTTCAATAGTCGGGACCCATTTAATCATGACGCTCAAAAACTCTTAGTAATGGGTCCCGACTGTTGAAGTTCTAGACCACTAGGCTTATTTATTTTCTTCCTTTTAGTTTTGGCAGTCGGGATTTTGATTTTTTTAATTTAATGTTTTTAATATTGATTGTAGACTGATTTTCTTGTGGCTTATATTATTTGGGCCAAAGTCATAATTTGTCTGTTATGATTAACGAAGCTTTTGCTCGCCCACTGTTTGGATTTTCCTTTGTTTTTTTATGTACCAACACGTAATGTTGAGGTCAAAGTAACATTTACTCAGGAACCCATAAGAGACTATTCGAGGTAAGAACAGGGATATTTAGGCAGTAAGATTTTTTTGTTCTATTTTATGTTGTATTTTTTTTTTATTACGGTTAGGTACCTACTATAATGTCCAGACTATTTTTAGGATTTGGTTTACTTGATCAGATAAGTCGCGAAGTTAGGAATGACTTTATTTTAAACTCTTCATTTTATTCCTACGTCAGTAGGTACGGTTAAACTTAATAAATTGTTCCCATATTCCTACTTACCTAAAATCTCTATTTGAACGCTACCATACATTCCCAGTAAGTATCTGAGGACTTGGAGGGTACTTCATTCTCCCCCTAGATAATTTGTCAAAACCCAACGTTCCGTATACCGGTAAAAGTCCGAGGAAAACCTTCACACAACTTATGAGGCGAATTTCCTTTTAAATGACGCATAGCTAGCGGCAACGCGCAAAATTGTCCGCGTATGCCGCCCGCCGCCGCCGGTCTAGTCTTTTCAAACTAGGTTTAAAATTTTAAAAAATAGAACAGATTATTCATACCGTTTCTATTCACCAACTGCCAGTTTTTTTTGTTTTGGGTTAGGTTCTTACAGGTTGCCAGTCAGTTTGTTTTTTTATTTCAAAAGGATATAAATTAATGACCTTACTGTTTATGAAATGTTTAAAATAAATTAAAATGAGCCAACATGGGATTGTGCGTATGTATATATTGTTTGTTGTTTTTAATGAAAAGTTGACGAAGTAAGATGTCACACTGATTTCGAGAAGAAAGTCTTGGTCATATTTATGCTCCATCTACAGAATAGGCAAAAAAATAAATTTCATCCATATAACCGGGTCTTGTGTTTGACAGCTTTGGGATACTAAAGCGATTATCTGGTCAACTCTGCTAGCCTAGAAAGTATGTTTTGCTATTGTAGTTATAAATAGCTAAAACAATCTAGTTGAAGATCTCTGATTAAATATAAAGTCGTGGCAGCAACTCGGGGACCGGTTTGCGTTAAGCGGCATTACGCTGCAGACAATAACATGTAGGTACGTAACGTTATATAGTCTGAGATTTTACGACGCTGAGTCTGGAAAACGAACGTTTAAATTTATTTGCTGTTTTACTTGCAAATTTTGCAGTTTGTAGCCGGTTTTATATTTTTCACTGTTGTCAGGTGTAGTTATTCCTTATTAATTGACTCACGCAGTCACGTGGTCATGTTTTTACACCTGTGGCGCAATAGGTTTTACCACATAAATATTTCCATCTGTGCTATTTCAGTTGGTATTTGAATCCACGAATGGTCTGAATGCCTACGAGTTATGTAGTAGGTAGGTACAGTCACCAGCACCAAATCTGACACAACAGCGTGCATAAATATCTGATACGACTCTATTTCTAGGGGCGGAGGACGTGTCAGATATTTTTGCCGCTCGCTGTGGCAGATATTAATGCTGTGACTGTACTTGTGACTATAGTGTGTCACTGATTTTTTCTTGAAACAAAACAACAAGAAATGTTAAGTCAGACATAGATTTTATACTACGAGTATAGTTCCGAGTTGTAACAGAATTTTAAGGGTTATTTAAAGGGCTTTAGCTTTACCTTATGTTTTTTTCTATGTACCTACCGTGTTCTCTGTGCTGCTCTCAATTTGTAGTGTTTATAAAATTACACACGGTGCTGTTCGCCAGTTCTGTTAGCTTGAACTTGTCTTTGACACGCTACCGTGTGTCTAGATAAAGAGTCATTGTATTATCATCATCATCATCATCATCACAGCCTATATGTTCCACTTGCTGGGCACAGGCTTGATAGAATGCTCGCTGAAACGCTCCTGTTTATTTTATGAGCTTTAACCTGCAATGTAAACATTGGCTAGAATAACGAGTGAATGAAAGCTCAAATTTCTTTTTCGTCTTGGCGGGGGCACTGCCGTGCCCCCAGATCAGCACTTAAGGATAAGGACTATATTTTGATATTTAATGCAGTTGACATTTAATTTAGAGAATCACCGCCTTGGTCATAACTAGGAAGGAATTCTCAAATGAGGGTTTTCTCTGACAGGCTAGTCGGCGCTAGAGTTCGGTTGACAACTTTGACATTTGCGTTACGTTTGTGATTGGTCAATAATAAATGAGCCATCGCAAGCCAGACTGTTACGTCAAACGGACCTCTATACTAACGCCATCTAGCGAATATTTCGCCTGTCAAAACCCGTTATTGAAGACGTTCTGGTGAAATGCCAGTCAGTACCAAGATCTTCTTGCAGTGATTTAACTTTAAATTTAGCAATACGGTCTCAGCTTTATCTCTACATCTCCAAACATGATGCACGCATTTCGAAATAGCAGAAAGATGCAATCTTATCAATGTTTTGTAACTTGTTGCTGATAAAGTAGGAATTTGAGGTGAAACAACGTAGGTAGTTTTGAGAAACTTAATCTGATACACGAGAATACTCGAGGATTTGAAAAATGTGGTTTTCAACCAAGTCCTCTGCTTGAGAGCCATAGGTCACACGGGTAAAATGAAACCTTGGTAATTTAACTTATCTAATTATCGAAACAAAGGATATCTCAACTGAAATCTTAATTGTTTGATCTACTTAATAGCCTTCTAGAGAAATCATTAACGGTTTGTTGTGTTGTGTTATTCAAACATTAAAATTTGATTTCGATATTTTTGTCAGGAGCTTTAATTTACTTGAATTAATAAAGTATTTTGTTTGTTAATTTTGGTAAAATTGATAATTTTTAGTCTTCTTTCAGTCGTCTAATTGATTTGAAACTTGACATACATAATATACCGATGTGAAATACCACGCACAGGACTTATCACGCTAACACAGACGATAAGTCTGTGCGTGGTATTTTGACTATGAGTGAAAACCACGAAAGTTTATTATACCGGATATGGCTTGTAATAGGAGCAAGTAATTCAAATATAGATCTTACTCGTCAGACTGGACAATATTTTGTTCAGCGATTTTTTTAATAATTGATCTTTAGATTTTCTCTTTTCATACAAATTAAATAGTGTTGTCCTGGGTTGTTAAATGTATGTCATCCTAGAGTCGAATTGACGTCGCCTGTCACCTTACAGAAATCAAACATTTGCTTAATTTCTTTTCGAATAAACTTTAAGTGTAATAGAATAAAAAAACTATTTATTTTTAAAAGTCGCTGAAATAATGTGTTCATTTTGACGAGTACGATCAATCTTTTAATTATTTGCTCCTGTTACAGGCCACCGGTAAATAGGCCAATCCAAGTGTAGATATAGTCAACAAATTATATTATTTATTATTGTGTTTCGGCGTGGAGTAAGACAGCCGGTGAAATAACTGGCACTTGAGGTTTCATCTTAGGCCTCTAGGTTGGCAACGTCTGCAATACCCTGTATTGCAGTTGTTATGGGCGGTTATCTTTTACCATCAGGAGACCGCTTGCTCGTTTGCCATCCAGTCGAATAAAAAAAAAATATATATTATATATACTTACTCAGAAAAAAAGCTTCGTTTTATGAAAAACTTATAATTTCTGCGGATAGGTTGCTGGTTGTTGACACGAAGTTAATTTGTCAAATTAATTGCTAATTATGTTAAAAACCGATTTGTCTAGTTACTTCTCGATTATTTAATATATCAGTATTGAAAAGTAGATGAAAGAAAAAAGAAAGGTTTATTTTGGCTCCATAAGTACACCTAAACTAAGACTAGAATGAAGATGAAGCTGAGGCATTATGTTTAACTTGGAGCACACTCACTCACATCTTTCTGTCACATGGTACCTATTGGGTGAGGATAGAGAGATGGAGAATGCATTCGCGAAGAACAGCATTAGACAATACGGCCAACAGTTTAAATTTTGATTTCAAATCAAATTTTATTCGTACTTTTACAAACACTTCACGGAACACATTTAATTCAAAAAAACAAATGCGCTGTAAATTCAGAATACGGACGAAAACACCAAAAGGCATCAAAAAAATACGTTAATTCAAATAAAAAATTCTCTTTTCATATAAAATATGGTACAAAAGGTGATAAATTAGGTAGGCTTGAGGTATCCCATCTTAGGCCTCTAGGTTGGCAACGCATCTGTAATCCCCCTGGTGTTGCAGTTGTCTATGGGCGGTGGTGATCTCTTACCATCAGGAGACCCACTTACTCGTTGCCATCTAGTCGAATAAAAAAAAACATTTCCAGTAGAAAATAGAAAAAAATAGAAAATATTTATTTCGCACTGCAAATTATACAAACACAAAACAAATAAAAAACATTATGTAATGGGTATTTGCGAAATCGCGAAGCGGTCTCAGCTCAGCATAGTGTTAGTACCTACGGAAACATGTTAATATATTATTAAAAAAAGTTATTTAGGGATTTCCATTCTTGTTTCCCTAAAGCGACGGAAGACACACCCTCCGCCAGGAGTCGGAGTCCAGGAACAGCTGCTCGTGCTTAGCCGCTTGGAGACAATAACTAGAGCACGTGCGTAAATTGTACAATCGCAATAACAGTTACGAGTACAGTACCTAAATGAAGCAACAGTAAACAGTGAAACAACAACATTTACAACACAATGCTTTTAAATATCCAAATACGGATGTGAAACGCGTATTTTATCACAGATCGAAACTGTTATGCCCTATGAGGAATGCAGCCAGCCTTTTGGGCACTCTGTGCATAACAGCGATCTGGGTGATACATGTTCGTATGGGTTTGCATAAGTTACTTATGGTCTTCTTCTTGTTACTGTTACCTCATCTCCACAGTGGGCGTGCAAAATATCTCACACGTCCTACTGGCCCTAGAAAAAAAGTACCTATTCGGATATTTATGCAAGCTTTGATGTCAGATATTGGTCTGGTAACTGTTAGGGCTATATCTCAGGAATAGCAATAAGTAACAACAAACACTAGTAAAAATATATATTTTTAATAATTAAGAAGGAATCTATGCTATAAAACTTCTAACCTTTACTGGGAAAGAACCTATTCAAATAATTAAACTTACCGAAATTTTATTTTCGAAGGAGTAATCTTTTAAAGTTTTCTTATTACTTTATTCACAAACAGCGTGTAGCTCCTGTTTAATTAACACTTTTTGTCTTTATCTGTCACTTTGACATTTGACTTTTCTAATGTTTTTTGGCTTTCTCGGTGTATCAATGGCTGCTGTTACCGCTCCAGTTGGCTAGTGTTTGTGTACAGTGTTGTATATTGTTTGAGTGGGCTGGAACCGGTCTGCAAGTCACCAGGTTACTAGCCAACAAGTTACGTTTGTCGTTTCGATATAGTTGCAGAGATCGTTTGCTGAAATTTGCCTCTTGCCTGCAGGCTGCACTGGTGAAGTTCTTTTTGAAAATTTCATGACCCGCGTGCTCGTTTTCCCCCTAGTACATATAAAAAAAGATAGAAGACAAATCGTTGATGATACTGCAATTCCGCAAACCACAAATATTTTTTTTTCTTTGTTTGTTTCTTTCTTTCTTCTTTTTTTATGGCGGCTGGTAAACAAAACATTTAATTTTAAGCTCTTCTGAAAAAAAAATCAGTGTTGGTTACGCGGAATTGCTAGTATCATCGACGAAATAGATTAGGTATACTTTCACATATTATGAGGTTCGAATGTGGAAAGGATTCTGAGTGAGATAAGCCTAACAAAATAACTTCTGAAAAAAAAACTAAAGGTGCATAATGCATATTTTCTGCAATTTTTCTTTTGTTTGTTCTCGGGTCTTGGGTGTTTTAGTATGTATCTTCTATATAATTAATACTTATCCGTTGCTTTACCCATATACAAGCTTTGCTAAGCTTACTTGGGACTAGGTCCATTGTGTGAAATGTCCCTTATATATATAATATATTATATATATTTCTGCAAATGACCCAACAAGATTCAATAATGCACTATTTTCGCAGCTATTTCAAATTTCAGCTCGGTGGTATACAATTTTTCCATACTTTTACTGGTACCGCGTACACATGAGTCATCGGTGGCCAATACCTGCGCGGACGCATAGACTATGGCGTCTATAGAGTACTGTCGTGACTCATTCGCTTGCAATCAGGTTCGATTGCTTTTTATCTCATTTGTGATGCAACGATAAACGAGATAGGGCGGGCATTTGTCTCTTTCCCACTCGACACTATACCAGTAGGTACATTATAAACAGTGAGCAAAGCTGGAAAATTACATGGTTTGTTGGTAAAATACAAATCACCTATATTTAAAATGAGAAATACAAATGTTTAAGTCAATATTAGAAAAAAAAATACATATTACAGTACGAAATACAACAAAAATTACAAGTGCAACAATTTACATAATTGACATATTTCGATTACAGTCCGTGTCCACTAAATTATATATTTGAAAGTTTGTAAATATGCTTGTTGCTTACCTAATCACGTCTAAACCGCTGAACTGATTTAGATGAAATTCGGTATATAGATAGTTAAGTCC
>NC_133483.1:18112287-18114111 GCF_025370935.1 Choristoneura fumiferana
ACAGCAGGCTAGGTTTACATTTAATTTTATCATAGTATACAGATTATATGAAGGATCAGGGGGAATGACTATTGTGAGGAGACAGAAACTTTGAGGGTGGCAGGCATTAGGCTGTGTTTCCACCAGAGATACCAGTTTGTTTGTCATGAATCAAGAGAAAGAAACTTCATTTAGCTATTTCTGGCACAGCGCAGCTCTAGTGGAAACAGCAAGGATCATGACTAACACTGCTAAACACACCCTCGCACACCCTTCGGAATCTAAAAGCTTAGTGGTTACTTGACGTGAAATGTATTTGAGAATCATAAAATTTTGACATTGGAATAATTTATATACATTTGGAGAAAAAAAAAACAGTTTTAGGGTTAATTTGGTGTGCCATGAGGGTCCCAGTATGTAGCAGTACCTAGAGAGTTAAAATTTGTGCATGTTGTTATGTCCTTATAATGAGGCATCTTTTTACAATAGTTTAAAACGCCATGCTTTGGGGGCAATTTTTCTAAGGCTGCTACCCTTACATTTTTCTAGAAAGAGATGGAATGCAAACTTCATTCTCTCGTATCCTCTTTATTTTAAAACAGATATTGATAGTTTTACATTCGTTTTATTTTCCAGTTTTGTTTTCACGTTAAATTATTTTAAAAGAAAATTTGTGTTGTGCATATTTCCTATTGGACCTGCTGTGTTTCTTTGTTATAAGTCTATGAAACATTTGCAGTAAATTAAAAACAACCAATTCCAGCGTCCAGAAACATCTCGTAATGGTCTTTATTAAATCTGTAAAGTATTCTGAACGACACAATTTGGCAAGGGAGCTTAAAAAAGTAGTATTATTTATGATATTTGTATTCTTAAACCTTACTTCAGAACCTGTGCTAATATTATGTTTTTTTTTGCAATTCAAACTTTGTGAAGGTCCATATTAATGTAATACAACTTTGTAACTTGCTACTCCTCTATCATACATGTAACGTAGCTGCGTTTGAGTGACAGATATATATGTGTAAATTCATGCATAATCGTCCCCTAATAAAAAAACCTGCCAGTCCCAAAGATAGCAAAACTTGTGTCATTGGTAAAGGGCAGCGGGATAAAAATACCTACCCTACTTAAATAGATAAGTACTCGTACATACTTATATACATATTAAAAAACAAGACCTCTGAACAAACATTCGTATTTTTCAATAAACATCTGCCCCGATCGGGGATCGAACCAGGGATGTCTAGCTTCGTAATCAGGTCCTCTAACCACTGAGATATCCGGTCGTCTAAATGTTAAAAATGACAAAAAAATAAAAAAGCGATTACAAATAGGGAAGTCAGAGTTTGCACTTTATTACCTCTTCCAAATTATTCGTACCTATAACAAAAAGTTTAGTAATATTTTCTAAAATTTTCCTATTTTGGGTTCAAACGTGTGAAAGTTAGACCGTTATTATTTAAATCTGAAAGCGAAAGTGCTATCGTAAAAATGGCGTCCGCGATATGAGTTAGAAAGAGAGAGATAGCTTCGTCGTCTACGTTTTCGTAGCACGGTGCTACGGCGTAGAGCATCGTTTTGCTACGAGCTAAGCGGCAAAGTTTTGACTAATCTGAGTAACTCACCATACAAAATATTTTTCACCCCCAACGCAAAAAGAGGGGTGTTATAAGCTGACCGCTATGTGTGTTTGGTGTCGTCGTGTGTGTCTGTCTGTCTGTCTGGCACCGTAGCTCTTAAACCGGTAGACCGATTTGCAATGCGATTTTTTATATGAAAGCCGGTTTTCTAGCAATAGTACTGGCACGTGAGGCATCCCATCTTAGGCCGGTGAAATTACTG
>NC_133483.1:18114211-18139037 GCF_025370935.1 Choristoneura fumiferana
GCCCAAGTTTGAGTTTTTAATATTTTTTACGTATACGTCGCACTGCTAAGGATCTCTTTCTGAGAGGATGCTTTTTCTCTCAGAAAGAGAATCTTGTGCCGTAGTTAGTTCCCCACATGGTCCCAGATCAAATTGGGAACTTCACACACAACAAAGAATTGTTTTGCAGGTGCGTCCAGGATTTGTCAAGACGTTCCTTCGCTTAGAAGCTGATTGTAAAGTTACTATACTTGGTTTGGATAGGTATTTAACTAAATGTAACAACGTCAATTGGTGTCATAAATACTGAAATTCCCCCATAAACTATCTAAACAATTATATTGCTGTGCCTTAGTGTAAGTTTCGACTACAAAATACGTTCTGATCGCGTTCGCGTTAAAATCTCTATTTGTATGGAAACACGAATATAGCAAAAGTTCCGCTAGAGGCGCTGTTCGTGTTTCCATATAAATTGAGATTTAAACGCGAACGCGATCGAGACGTATTTTGTAACCGAAAACTTACACTAGGGGTACTGTATTGAAATACACTAGTCTAGTTTTTATTACAATGATAGATAAGTAAAATGAATGTACCAAATCTGGCAGCTGAAGTTTGTTTAAATTTAGTTGAATACCTATCCAAACCAAGTATAAGTAATGTCGCACATAAAAGCTCGAAACCACGATCCTTGGGAGGCTATAAGTCAAACCACTGGCCTACCACGGCTAAAACAGCTTAAACGGCTTACGCCAAGGTTAAGCTGCAGTATTATAAACGAATAAAAAGCCCGCTCGTCGGCTAAACCACTCTGGTTTCTGTAATTTGTTCTCGACGCACGCTACTCCGGTTACACATTCCCTAAGAATTGAGTTTCCTTTTCTAATCTCGACCATTGACGTCTGACATTATGTTATGTATGATTATAACGGTTTTAAAAGTGTTTCTATTCGAATAAAGAAGTGTCATTTATCATATCCTCTTCTTGTCTTCACCTCTTACTGTCTTCACCTTTTTGATTACAACTATGGAAAATTTGGTGCTATTTTTGTCTAATTAAATAGAGTCGCCTTCTATTAAACTATTTCAAGCTAATGTTAAGTTAACTTTCATTTGTCTTTAACTGACAGTTTGTTGCGTTTGCTAGACGAGGTAAAATTACATAAATAAGGAGGGAAATGTACAAAAAATATCTACACACCTCTTACCCTTCTAAGACGAACTTTAGGTAATTTACCTACTTTCAGAAGCCTCTCTGTTGTTAAATTAGCAAACTTTATTAAAATATGTTACACAAACCATTAGTACGAAAATATATAGCGATAGGAGTTCTGGCAAAGCATAAAAACATAACGATTTTTAGGGGTACTTTTCCATAATTAGGAGAGAAATTGAGGGGGCGATAAGTTCCCTATTCGAAGTGGCGTTACTAATTGCAAACTCTAGTACTTAATTAATTTACAAATAATGACTCCCCAGCTGTGGGTGTATAGATATTGTCATCATCATTGGCATTGGCTTTATATTAAAAATATCGAACAACGAACAAAGAACGACATGGCTCTGAGAATTAATCACCAAAGACACTTTAAATTTTACGAAGAACGTCAGCTGTGTGTGCATAGTGGGCAGTATTATCATCATCATCATCATCACTTGGCATTATCTTTATAATATCGCCGAGCACGAGCATTGGAACGATACGGCTCTGTGAGAATTAAGGTGCGGCAAACCGCTGCTTAAAAAACGCAAGTGACGGTGCGGAATCGCCAGTAACGTGCCGTAAACGTCACGACTTTAGTTCGGTAAAGACCTGAAGATTTACGACACGTCACTGCGATTCCGTGTTCTCAAGCAGCGGTTTGGTCGCACCTTAAATATCACCAAAGGGCGTTTTAAATTTCAATCTCGGTGTTTCAATTCAGTTGGTAGGGTATGGTTAGGTACGCGTACGAAAACCATTAATTTGACCAATATGTGAAAGGGTCAAATCTTGAAATTTGAATTTAATATGTTTCGACACGGCAAGTAAAAGAAAAGCTTGTGAAACAGCTACCTATACTGTAATAAAATGTAAAAAATAATATAATAATACATATGAACAGGTATCGGTTTAATTTGTTGCTAAATTATTTTCAACAATATGAAATCGGATGAATCCGGATGTTAACATAAGCGCATATACATACAAAAAAGCGGTCACAACTGATAAAATGTTTATTGAAAAGTTCACATTTACCTAGTTATTTTCAATTTTAACGCGTTACGCAATTGACCAGACAACTTGCAAAATGGTCACACTCCGTCTGTTATTGTTCAAGACATTTCAGTTTGGAAACTCGAGCATTACATACAATTACGTGTTCACTTTAACTTTTAAAAAATAAGAAGCATTTTTGAACGACGAACGCTTACAAAGGAGGTTGCTAATATACAATAAGTGAAATTAGGCTTACTGACATAACTAGTACCTAATAAGATAAATAGAAATGTATCGCGAGTTAAAAGAAGCGCATAGATGGCCTAAAATCCATAACTTTGTTTTCCAAGCATAGTTAGTATCGAATTTAATTGCTTGAATAACATCATCATCATCATCATCATCACATCATCATCAGCCGGAAGACAACCACTGTTGAACAAAGGCCTATCCCCCTTAGAATGCCACAATGAACGACCACTCGCCACATGCATCCACCGGCCCGCAACTCTCACGATTTCGTCAGTCCACCTGGTTTGACAATAGGTATGTTTAGTGAGTTTTCAAAAGTATATACTGAAACGAATAAAGTTTGTAATGTTTTATTCATCATCCCAGCCTATATACGTCCCACTGCAGGGCACAGGCCTCCCCTCAGAATGAGAAGGCTTGGGCAGTAGTTCCCACGCGGGCCCAGTGCGGATTGGGAACTTCACACACACCATTGAATTGCTTCGCAGGTTTGTGCAGGTTTCCTCACGATGTTTTCCTTCACCGTAAAGCTCGTGTTAAATTTCAAATGTAATTCCGCACATGAATTTCGAAAAACTCACAGGTGCGGGCCGGGGTTTGAACCCACGATCCTCTGCTTGAGAGGCCATAGGTCAAACCACTCGGCCACCACGGCTTCCCAATTTTCCGGCTCAATGCTCAATGGTCAAGGTTTCTGCTTCGGCAATGTTTTATTACTATAAATTTATTTCAAACGTATATTTAAACAATAAATGGCCATAAACGGAACAGTGGCCACAAACGGTACTTCTGCCTTATTCCTCTAAAGTTAAAGCCCTCTTACAGATTTACTGAATAATATTTCTCCATCGTATTTTGTCAGATAATTTTATAAGATCTTTCTTTCTCAATAAGTTTCAGTAAACTAAGTGAGAAAGCAAGATAAAACGAACTTTTCCGACAAAATACGATGGCAAAACATTATTCACTACATGTGTATACTGCAGATAATGCTTGAAAAAGGATAGTTAACATTTCATTCAGTACCGAAATTTATTAAAAAACCTATGAAAATACGAAAAAAGAAAAAACATGTGCTCACTGTCAACGAGAGAGGCGAAATAATGGTAAAGTCGATTGTAGAAGGAGATACGAGATATTATACGATAATATTACTATCTTTTCTGTTTTTAACTTTGTGGGTAGTTAAAACTCTATAGTAAACATTTTTGTAAAGTGACAAGCATGAAAGTGATGTTAGCCGATCATGGATTGGACGTGGATAAGCCAATCCAATAATTCATACATACATATACATACTTACATACTTGTCATTACGGTTACCTTTTACTTTTGCAAAGAAGCATCTTCAAACATTCTACTATGGGTCAAAGATGTTTCCGTTTTCTCAATGTCGTTTGGCGCTAAATATTCACTTAACCCGTTCACTTACGTAATTTTATCCATATTTTTTATTGTTATCCATAAAAATAATAATGAGTACTTTGTATGTTTTCGATAGGTACTTAGGTGCATTGTCGAATATGCAGTCGCTATTTTCGTTAAGTAACTTTTGCACGGGTAACAGTGAAGACTAGGTAATAATGGACTTTATATACTTAATACTTGTAGGAGTATGTTACTTTTCTAAAATTTGGTTTGCTGGTAAAAACCAGCCGAGTCATGTCTTAAACTTGCTTTAGAATACCACCTATATCGATTTCAATTCTTTTGTCGACAAAGTTAACAATGAGGCTCTCATTTCACATTTTTATATTCTTATTGGGATATTCATGAGTGCACTTTGCTTGGCCTTACTTAGCTTGTCTGGATGAGATTGCTTTTAAGCAGTATGACCGCCTGTCTTCTACCCTGCATTATGTATTGTTGTAAACTTATTGTACTGATTCGTGATGTTAAGTAAAGTAAGTATATTTGAGAAAAAAGATGCAGAAATAGGTACACATAAAAAGTTTTGCTCAATTTTTTTGTTTCTGGTATAGATACTCATAATCCCCAGAAAATTTTGATGTTTTGACTGAGTCAGTAGTATAAAAAAGACTCCTAGGCACTTTTGATGAGTACGAGTACTTAGTTAATTGTATTGTATTGTATTGTAACTCTTTATTGTACCGTCAGCCAAATGAGTGGTCTATCAATTTTTAAACAAGTTCCTATCAAATGAATATGTCGCTAAAGTCGAACCTTTCAAGTTGACAGACACGTCTATTGGCATTATTATTTTATGACATGCAAACGATTATCAACTTTAGGATGGTACATTATATTTGGCTGATCGTACATAAAACATATGAAAATTACAGTTAAGTATAAGTACAAGTTTTGATGAGTTTTTGATCCGTAAATCAAATTGTCGGCTCTCTTGCGGACTCTAACAGTGTAGTAATAACAGAATGTTATCGCACAGCCATCCGATAAGCTCCCAACCAGAGCGAGACAAATTACACGGGCCATACATCAGGATACCGGCTTCCTTCCCACAAAGACCTTTCATCAATTAGATTGTATAAATGAATTGCAGTAGGTAACTAGGTAGTTTTCAGCGTGGTCAAATCTCGTTGACAACAAGTTGTCAAAATTAACATCGTGGATTTAATTAATAGTTTTTTTTTAAACAGAAATTGGCTTGCGTTAGATTAGACCACAATCACGCCTGCAGCTCTACTAGGAAACTCGAAACTCGAAGTTCGTATCTAAACGTCCCTCTCGCTCTCGTATTAAATAGTATAAGTGTCAGAGGGACCGCACGACACGAATTCGAGTTTCAAGTTTCGTAGTAGCCCTGCAGTTCCTGAGGGAACAACAATTCCACACGTGCGAAGCCGCGGGCAAAAGCTAGTTTTATGATAAAATGCTAAAACTTAAACCGCATAAATTTTTTATCCTGTGTCCTTGGGAATACTGGGATAAAAAGTAGCCTACGTGCTATTCCAAATATAAATCCATTTAGCCGTTTCAGCGTTAAAAAAACAGACACACGCACGCACATACAAAATTTTGAATCATAATATAAATGTATGTAAGCGTATAACTTCCGAAGTTGTCAGGACAAGGTTTGTGTGAAACAAAATACAAAAAAGAAACAGGGGCGACCCGCGGGCAACAGCTTGTTTTGTAATATTAGTAGGATACTCTCTGTCAAATTACTTTAGATCAGCAAAAAAGATGGTCAAAGTGACATATCGGTAACAACAAAGTTAAGTTAACAGAAGCTTAACAAACTTTTGTAATCAGCGCTATACTCTTCAAGTCGTGCAGTCATTCTCAGCTAGATGCACAAAGATGTTCCACACGTAACATCTTTTCTGGGAAATTGCATACGTTTTTATAATAAAATTCCAAAAAATATTATAAATGAAACGGATACAAAATTCACATCTATTGTCAAGAAGACATTAATATCAAAGGCGTACTATAAAGTTAATGATTATATCATGGACAGGGATATTTGGAAATAATTCCGATCCGCATTAGCGATCCCTTCAAAAAACGAACACTACTGTGTTAAAAATAAAGTTGTGTTAAATACTTGTGATGTAACGTATATCATTTAACAAGGTTTGTGTGAAACAAAAGACAAAAAAGAAACATACCCACGGGCAACAGCTCGTTTTGTAATATTAGTAGGATAATCTTGTCAGCATTACTTTTTCAGCGAAAAGGTGGCCAAAGATTTTTTTTGACAGAAGCTTCAAACTTTTGTAATCAGCGCTATACTCTTCAAGTCGTGCAGTCATTCTCAGCTAGACGCATAAAGGTGTTCCACACGTAACAACACACATTAATTCTGAATGTAACTCGTATGTTTAATAATAATTTTAAATTCCAATCGAACTTAAAGCTTACACAGCTTAATGTAACTTTAAATGGAAAGCTGCCGTCTTCCATTCCGTCACGGATATCTTATTATTAAACCATTCTCTTCCATCCACTTTCTAAATAACAATCCCAATATACCCGTTAAACTCCAGGAAACAATGTAAATTACTTATGTAAGCTATTACGTGGTAGGATCAGGTGGACTGAACCTATGAGAACCATATTACCTTTGCAGTCAACAAAATACAGAATCTTTGGGGCCACAAACCCACGTAAAATCCAATGACTGAATTACCAATTTGGTCGACGGAAAAAGTGTTTGTCTGTTGGAGTTTCGGTCTTATTTCTGTAGAGATAGTTTATAGACACGGTTTTTAAGGGGGTTGAAAAAGTAGGGCGCCGCGGTCACGAGCACGATTTGGAGCGTTGCTTTGTGGTCACGACGGAAAGGGCGAAGGTAGAAGTTCACGAAGCGTCTGTAATTGTTATCATTACGCTAAATTACTGGTTTTACGTACGGGATTATTAGCTGGAGTAAATTGTTAGTGTTTTGGGCGGGTATTGAACTGCTTTTGTAGCTAGAAGGCTGTAATTGCAAAGGTTTTTGTCACTATTATTTTGAGGCAGAACTGAGAACTTTAATGATGTGTCAACCGGAGGTACATAAAACAAAATAACTCAATATTACCGGGCTAAAAAAATAATTTACATACTTTAAATTGCATCACTAGATTAACATTATTATTTAGTGAGGTTTTATTAACTGAACTTTGATAAACCTTTTAATTTTCTATCATCATCATCATTGTAGCAAATGTAAAAGGTTGTACCTAAGTAGTTCATTGATAACAAGTTTTTGTTAAAAAAAAGCTGACTGTAAATTTTGTTGACTGTACTTGCATTGTCATCCAGACTAAGATATCCGTACCTCGTTTAAAGTCGATGCTATTAACCTTTGAAGAGTTCTATCCTGCAGAGATATCCTGCCGGGCCACTAGAATTTCACTGCCAGATTATTGTACTGTCACCGGATTTACATAGTAGGTATGTCAAATATTAGCTTTCCACGATATTAGTAAGTGAACCAAACCACAACCAAAAACTTTTAGACTACAGATATTAAAATTAAAATATTTCTAGTTTTTTATAGAGGTATAAGTATTTTTTTTTTATTCGACTGGATGGAAAACGAGCAAGTGGGTCTCCTGATGGTAAGAGATCACCACCGCCCATAAACATCTGCAACAATGTAATTCCGATGAGGTTACTAGGAGTTCAGACTGAAACAGTAACCAGGTAAATTGCTAGATCTAAAACGGTCTAGTTAATACGTTGACCTGGGTGATTCATAAACTTTTATCGAAATAAGGTTAGGTGTTTTTACACCTCTGGCCGTTGAATTCAGAAATGAGGGCACATCAAGTGTATTGACTCGTAAGAGCTTTTTATTTCACTCGGAAGAGCTCAGCGAATTGATTCACTTACGGGTAGATACCTACTTTTATGTCGTGTGCATTGTCAGTGTAGACATTCAGCGGATCTCAGTCTCTACTTTTTGTTTGAAAGCGTCACTAATAAGGTCATTTTTCAAAATTATACCGAAACTGGAACATAGAAAAAAATCGGGCAAGCACGTGTCGGACTCGCCCAAGATATTTTTCTTAGGATTTTGTTTTTCATACGGAATTTGCAGCAGCAGGTGGTAGGACCTTGTGCAAGGTCCGCCCGGATTGCTACCACCATCTTGCTCGCTAATCCTGCCGTGAAGCAGCAGTGCTTGCACTGTTGTGTTTCGGCGTGGAGAGTAAGACAGCCGGTGAAATTACTGGCACTTGAGGTATCCTATCTTAGGCCTTTAGGTTGGCAACACATCTGCAATACCCCTGGTCAATATCTCTTACCACCAGGCGACCCACTTGCTCGTTTGCCATCCAGATGAATAAAAAAAACCAAGTAGGTATATTTTATAAGATAAGCTCAGCGGCGTCTTTAGCCCATGTAGCTTTAGCCGTGTGCGTTTAGCGCCATCTATGAGTGAATAAAAAAAAAACCTAACACCGCTACGCCAGTGTACACCCTGCACTATAGGTAAAGACGCCTCTGGATAAGCTGCTATTTACCCTTAAGTTACTAATAATCCTCAAGCATATTTGGTCGTTACATTATCCCTTCTTAATTTGATACATTAAGTACTTCCATCAAGAATTTTCTCAATATTTACTAACCAGATTTTAGATTAGGTAGATAGAGGGAAAGAGGACCATCGACTTTACAAAAAAAAAAAAACATTTTAAAGTTGAATGTTTCGCAAACGAATCACTGTATTGAAAAATCGGGACTGAGAATCGAAAACAGTTTTTCATCATTTCGTGATGAGTGCTGCACCATATGCACCAACCCGAGCATTGGCAAATAAGGTGACATTAGCGACATGTGTTCGTGAAACTTGGATGGTGACTAAGAAATAACAAGATATAGGCTAGACAAGCTGAAAAATGTTTTGACCTAAGTAAAGATGCATGGCTACCGTCAGTCAGATGCTGTAAAAAATGTGCCAAGTTTAGATTAAGATAATGTGTCTATGAAAATGTATGAAATTTCATAAATGCTTTTTTGTGGGCTTCCGTATGACTTAATTAATTAAATAAACAGGATTTTCCAATGCTGCAAGATAAGCTTGAAAATAAGCCAAAATCGTTTGAGAAAAGACGGTACGGCAGTTTACCTTACGATCGAATTCGCGGGGCACTAGATACACAACCAACACTTGTGATGAAACAGAGCAAGGAAACATACTTCAACGCAAAAAATCTCATTACCAAGTCGCGAAGAACGTAATTGGGGCAATTTACGAAATGTCATTAAATGAAGCACTAGATAAGTAACTGCACGTGATATGTAAATAACAGCTAATCGTGCTAGTCTATGAATATTTTAAGCGCCTGCGCCGCCAGTCGGTCGCAAAATTACAGCTGTTTTATACTTATGTAGAGCCGATAACATAGAGGTCGATACGATATATAGTACTTACGGGCAAACTACAAAAATATTGGCAAAAAATATAAGTTTTTTTTTCATCGTTACATATCTGTACCATGTTTAAAGTAGATTAAATTATTTGTGAATTAATAACATTTTAGTCAAGTACTTTTAAAAAAATCGTAAATTAAGAACCTTTACACAATTTTACTGCTCATTATTAATTAGTTACTTATGTTGTTTTTTTAAACAGTAAGAGTTAGGCCACTATAGTATCTAGGACAAATGAACTTCATTTGAGCTATCAAATGTTCCCTTAAAGTTAATGGAAATAAAAAAATAACACGTAAATATACTTCTATTTACAACCTCCTTACCTTGTGCAAGTTCCGCCCGGATTGCTACCACCATCTTGCTCGGTAATCCTGCCGTGAAGCAGCAGTGCTTGCACTGTTGTGTTTCGGCGTGGAGAGTAAGACAGCCGGTGAAATTACTGGCACGTGAGGTATCCCATCTTAGGCCTCTAGGTTGGCAACGCGTCTGCAATACCCCTGGTGTTGCAGAAGTTTATGGGCGGTGGTGATCTCTTACCATCAGGAGACACACTTGCTCGTTTGCCATCCAGTCGAATAAAAAAAACCTTCTATTTAATTTCAGCAATTATGTAATAATTTTAATTGGGAAGTTGGTTAGTTCATAAAATATTGGCGATAACGATAATTCACTCACTTCCAGTTGCCAGACTGACTTACTAGACACAATAGATAGTTCTATTGTTATAACTGTCACAGCCGTGTAACGTTCGTGAAAGGGTTGAAAATTTTTATTGTTAAAATAAAATACAAGTTGAATTAAAGCAAACTATATATTTGACTAATTAAAGATTTTGGTATGCCGTCACTAGAGCTTTTTTGGGAGAGAAGCCATCTTGAGAAAAAAAAACAGTGTTGCAAGCCTAGATTTCAAATTAAATAGTTACCATGCATCATGAACATAACATTTAGTTCTACGATTAAAAATAAATGTTATGTTAATAATTCATTAAACAGTTATTGTTATGTTGTAATATTTTGTTTCATGTAATCAGCCAGGAGTCCACAGTGGTCAAAGTTCTCCCGCAGCCCGTCACAGCGAAAGGTGTCAGTATTCAGCGAATTCTCGATTCCTCAGCAGATCAGCATCAGTCCACCTCTAGTAAGAATACTTTTCCTTTTTTGTACCTACGCACCTATTTACAGTACAACTAGATCGTTAATGTCGCTTGGGACTCGTCGGTTTTCTTCGTGTTCCTGAAGATTCAAATGAAAGAAAAAGAAAATCGATCTTCTGTTTTGAGTTCCGAACGACATTAGGAAACTAGTTTAATTGTATGTGTCTCTGGCATCATAGCTTCCAAACAAAGGACCAATTTTGATGCAGCTTTTTTAGAAAAGTGTCAGTCACTCGGTTTTTTAATTTTCCAAATTTTCTGCGCAACGTTCTTAATTTGTGATTGGTTTTTTGGAGTCTTTTTGTATTTTTTATTTCAACTCCAAATTTGTTACTTTTACGGGTATCCCGTGAAACCATATCGAAAATACAAACTGAGACATGGATGCACAGAAAAACAGCAGCTGCTGTCCAGCAGTGGTGTAGGGGTTATAGCACGCAGCACGGATTGCTGAGGACCTGGGTTCGATTCCCAGTGCTGGTCTCTTTTTCTGGTTTTTCTGTGCATCCATGTCTCAGTTTGTATTTTCGATATGTTCTTAATTTGTCCGAAGAACCTTTTACAAAGTATTACAAAACTTAAAATAAAGATGGATGAAGTCGCTCTCAAGCTATGGCGTGATCAAGGGAAACAGATATAAATTTTTACACGTTATAATTCATTATTAGGTTGTAATTCCACTGAAACGGAATTAAAAGCTCATATAATCTGTTTACTAGATTGATGCTCCCTTTCCCACACTCCTAATTATGATGGTCGTTAACCCGAATAAGGTCCCGTAGTCCTGTCCAGCTGTCCCCATTCGGCACGGCTTGGCTGTAACACTGTTTAAACTATGTTGTACCATGTTTTAATAATCTGCGATGATTAAATAATAGGCTAGTTGTCCTAGAAAAATCTAATTAGTTCGGCACTTTATTATCAGAAATAATAAATACTGTAAGGTCGGGGTAATTTGACCCTTTGGAGCGTTACTTTGGCCTACATAAAAACCATATAAAAACGTAAAATAAAACGTTAATTAAAAACATAAAAATGTGATCGATCAATTAACACCAACCACATGGCAAAGAGCCATATTCTCAAAGCAATAATAAAACCATGACTGAGTTAATCCCATGGGCCAAAGTTACCCTTCAGGGCCAAAGTACCCCGATCTTACGGTAATAGAATATTGGGCACGTATTATTTTCTTTTGTCAATTAAACAAAAAAATATGAAGGGGACTGACTATGTCAAAGTTCCGCGTGACGTCGCGCAGTGTACCTACCCTACTTTGTCCACGCATTACCAATACAGGCCACTATTCCCGCGGGATAGGGGCAATCGAATTCTCCGCAGACAGAGTCGCAGGCAACAGCTAATCCTGAAATATTATGAATGCTACGAAGGTAAAAGGAAAAAAAAACTTATCACAAATGCAAAATTATTAAATTAATAGACCGGATGGCCAAGTGGTTAGAGAACCTGACTACGAAGCTTGAGGTCCCGGGTTCGATATTTGTATGAATTATACGTTCGACGCTTGAAAGGAGAAATTGACTAAGCGACATTTTTTTAAGATAGTTAACTAATATATGTATGTTTGTATCAGTAAATTTTACTGTACAACTATCTTAAAAAAAACGTCGCTTAGTTAATTTCTTCTTTCAAGCGTCGGTATGTTTGTTCTCGGGTTTTGGATGTTTAATATGTATTTAAGTATGTATTTATCTATATAAGTAGGTGTTTATTCGTTGCCTACTATCCATAGTACGCACCTTTAAAATTAAACTGAATTC
Source organism: Choristoneura fumiferana (assembly GCF_025370935.1). Classification (NCBI taxonomy): domain Eukaryota; kingdom Metazoa; phylum Arthropoda; class Insecta; order Lepidoptera; family Tortricidae; genus Choristoneura; species Choristoneura fumiferana. The sequence goes on from NC_133483.1 coordinate 18,126,432, forward strand.
ATTCGAAATTTTCTCATTTCAAAATTCAACCAGATCGTGTTTTAACTAAAGTTTATTTTGGAAATGCGAATATTTCGAATTGTTTCAGTTTAATTTTAAAGGTGCGAGTACAAGTTTTGCTTAGTTTGGAACTAGGTCAATTGGTGTCAAGTGTCCCATGATATTTATTTATTTAATTAGCTTAATTAATTTCAAATTTTGTAAATATTACAGATTTAAAATTAAATTTGCAAAATGGAATCGTTTTTACCCATTTTTCTGGCAAATTGCTTGGACATGGCAACAATTTTGCGTTCACGTCAGTTCCACTTTTACCCGCCGTCTCTATCAAACAGCACTTGTAGTTTTATGTGACATCGAAAATGAATGTGAAGAATTCAAATAAAATAAATAGCGCCGGTGTCACTAATGAATGCCGGCGTGGGTACCTAATTAGCACACAAAACAAAACAAGAGCGAAAGTGTTCCGTAGAAACAGAGCGGAACCAAGTGGGATGTAACCATTTATTGTTCGGATTTTGACAGTGTGGACGTAATGGCGGATTTACATACTTACAGTAGAAGTTTTAACTTGGATTTGCGATATGAAAAAGATGAACTTTAGTATGGCAAGCTCATAGAACTTGTGGCAAAGGAATATAAATGTTATCGTGTGTACCGTACAGAACCATTTTTTTTCGATAGGAAACATGTTTGTTGACTTTAGTTGGGTTCGAAACGCGTCGGCGTACTGTGATGGCGGTGATATTGGGTTTGTGTGATGTGTGTGTTCTTACGGTGTGGGGGTGGAAGAGCTGCATGAACACACATTTGTTGCATAGACGCAACTATCAGGTCGCTGATGAGCGAAGTAATTGGCACTAACTGGTAGATGACGTCTCAAATCAATCCTAGCCTAGTCATCCAAGTCATTCCAAGTTTTTCTAAAGCCAAAACCAATCCATCGAGCTTCCTGCGCAACGCATTGTCATGCCTCTCACTTCCTCGATGACGCGTCAATATCTACGCGTGAATGGACACCACGATGTATTAGCCTTAACGGCTAAATAAACTTATGTCATGCTTATCACGTTGATTTGTGTATCTGAGCTAAGGTAAAATAAATGTTAAACGAAAAAGTCTCGATAAAAATAATAGTTTATAAAAAAGAACTGCTGTTTTTCTTACAAAATGTTGGAAAGGAGTTTGTTTTCTTTCAAATATTTGTTATACCCACCGTCGTCGCCAAGGGATCATTGAAGGGTATAAGACTCTTCATTGCCCTTCTAATCGATCGGCTATATCGTTCGTTATACATACAAATGAAACGTAATCATACAAATGTATGAAGTAAAATATAATGATAAATGACATTCATTACAAAAAGAAGGTTAAAAAAAATCTAGACGATCATTCATCCTTATACAAAATCAAAACTAAAATCATATTAAATTTTACACAATGATATGCATTATAGGCACTATCTAGTGAATCGAAAGCAATTAACGCATAAAGTCTGGAACACTATCTAGATCTTTCTAACAAGGAGGTCTTATCCGAGCAAGAGAAATGAGATAAAAAACCTATCTAGTGAAAGTCCGTCTGCAATTTTGCTGCCATTCTAAGTATCTGTTAGATATTTGATTTTTGCAGCTGTGGTTAGTTGTCTATGTTATTCTCTTGGTGGCCAGTAGTAGGTAAATGTGTTACATGAGATGGATAACTAACGTGGTAGGTAGCCATGGAGAAAACTGTGAATGAGGTTTTGGCATAGCAGCAAAACCTATATACCTTATTATTCATTAATTATACAAAAATCAAAATGTTTATCCACTGGCAACATCCAACTTGTTAAAAGTTACAATAATTTAATTTTCACTTCTCATGCTCTTAAAATGTTACTTTAGTCTCTGCATATCGGAATTAAAGTTCCTTTTTAATCTCTAGGGATTAAAGTTTTTTTTTTTTAATTAACGTTGGAAACCCTAAACAGCCAATCACGGTGTTTGCGAATGGAGGATTATCGACATTTTCAGTGATTGTCTATACTTAGACAATTTTCAGGGCGTGGAAATAACCTCAAAATGACAACTGTGCAAAAATATTTAAAAAATATTATTTAATTTTGTGAAACACAATTAATGATTATCTATGAATATGAACCTGTTCAATTATATTTAGGATGAATTCATTTAATTATGCATAATACAGTTATTAGTTTTAAAATACCTAATTTTAAAATTTTTAAACTGTTGGCTAAATAGCATTTAATTAAAGCGTCACTTTGCAAAAAAAAAGAAAAAAACTGCATCACAATTTTTTTTGGTAATTATTTGATTTTTGAACAGAAGATACCTAAGTCGTATTGAGAGTACGTTTTTAAAAAGTAGTAATGTAGTTTTGAACAGAACGCCGTTTATTTCCTCGCATTCAAAGTTTTCAAACTAGAGTGTTTAACGCGAGCCTAAACAACCATAATAACACTCGGGTGGATAAACATTATGGCTTGTTTTAGTCCCTTGTTGAACAATCTACTATTTTATTAGCTCATATTGTGTCCCACTGCTGGGCAAAAGCCTCCCCTTTTTTTTCCTCCACTCGTCTCTGCTTTTGGCCAACCCTAGCCAGTCTGACTGGAAACGGTCCAAATCGCCGTCCCGCCATCTCCTAGGCATCCGCAACCGCATCCGGATCACTGGGCCAAAGTTTTCACCGATTGGGTTCCATGCGACGGGCACCTTAGCAGAGGCAGACCTAGGAGGAATAATTAAAATTATTACTTATGTATTAAAAGTTGACTTTTGTGATAAATTATCTAACATCGGACCTTTATGGATATGAAGTTGCTCGTTAAAAATTTTCTTCACCATGCTTATTTATAAGCTCTACCTTTTCTGCTGTTAAATATTATCAAATTTTAAAACAAAAAGATTATTCACATAACTCATATCATAACCCTACATATATAGGTATCATATTTGTGTGTTTTTTACATTATTAGGGAATTCAATTAAAAAAAACCAAAACAGTAACAGTGACTTAAACCATCGTTAAACTTACGACATTTCGTCTGGGTTGATTTTCTGCAATTCTAAATAGGATTCGCATACAAAAAAATATGAATTATATTAGCAAATGGATTTGCATAATAGCTCACCATTGTAGCTAAGTAATCCGTTAGCCCTATTATTAACTAAGAATGAGTTCAACCCACGCGAACTGGCCGAAATAACAAAACCAGATCACCACAGATTAGAAAACATTACACCACAGATTATAGAAGACGCGCATAGCCATAGATAATTAGTTTCGCTCGGCGGCCATTACGCTACTGAAGTAATTAATTTAATATTTATTTAATTTGGAAATGGCCGTGGGTTGATATAATTAATTACAGTTTCTGTGAAATAATGCTCTCAATTAATACGAGCGTAAGTTAATTAGTTTTTTTTTGTTGCGTGCGGTCAAGTTATTGATGCGTTCTGGGGACTCGGTAAAAAGGGTGCCTAATGGGCTATTTATTTAATTTAATGGTCGCACTGACCATATATGTATTTTGGGGACAGGCTTATTATATCTTAACAGTACCTACCTACTGTGTATGATATGATGTGGTATGTTTTTGAATGTGCGACTTGAAGAAGATTTACCTATTTATGTTGTTACTGTTTTTCTAATAAGTTACTCGCACCCGCAGACGTCCAAGATACAGGCTCAGCCTAGTTTGGAGTCTGACGGATATTTCTCTTGTATTGGCTATGTTTATTTAACAGTCTGACTTTACTGGGCTTATCTTGCCATAAGATGAATTCATTGAAATATGTCTGTCGGTATTTTTTTGTACCTATAAAAACAAGTGGACAGTCCGTGTCCCTTAATAGATAGTAATTGATAATTATTATTTCATTTAAAAACCGGTCGGTCAGATACGGTCATGTTTTGTAGCACGATACATACCTAATTAAATGTCTTTCCAATCAGCATGTTCTTATACCTAAAGACTTGGCGTTTGTATTGCCTAGGTAAAGTGATAATTTTCATTAAAAACTAAAGAAAAAAAAACAATCTTAGTAAATACACCTAAGTATAACGAGTTTAAAAGGAACATATAAATAAATTGAAGATATACATAACTAGTTTGTTTTTGTTGTAATTTTAACAATAACCTGATAGTGTCATACATAATATAAGTAAAGTAGCTTTAACGTCATAATCATCATCCCAGCCTATATACGTCCCACTACTGGGCACAGGCCTCCTCTCAGAATCAGAGGGTTCGGAGAGGTTAAACATACGTACGGTCGATTAGTGAGGAATTTATTTTTAAAAGTTGGCGAGTAGTAGATACCTACTAGTATAGTAGTGTGTAATTGTGTAAAATTTGCCGCATAACACGGGACCCTACGCTGTGCGTGAGCCGATACTTAGCTGTATTTTTATCACTTAGATGTCTTGGATCAACTTCTAGCTCACAGTTCAGCTCTAGGTGACACATTCATGCCGCCGACATTCCGTGGGCGACAGTTGAATCATAATTGCATTTCATTATCATTATCTCGATACCGTTAGGTACCTATTTGGATTATGGTTAAGATGACAATAACATTATGTAGGTGCTCGTATAATTTCAACCAGCTGTAAAGTACAATCAGAATGTTATTTTCGCTGGTTACTCGTCGGTTTTCTTCCTTTTCCTGAAGATTCTTTCAAACCGTCCTTTTGTTTTGAGTTTCGAATGAAATTAGCAAACTCTGTTTAAGTGTAATAGAGTCAAGCAAAAGTTAAGAATATTTAATTGCACTATTTTGTTTTAGGAAGAGCAATTTTACAAACAAAATTTTACAGTATGCTTGGTACGTTAAATCCCTTACTTTAGGTATACTATATAGATTAGTCACAATGTTCTTATTAACTATCCAACCAAAAAAGTACTAGTTTGCTATCCAATCAACGTGGAAATCGGGCGAGCTTTATGGACACTATTGCGCTGGGAATGGCAAGGAGTGGGCTATTTTGACCAAGCGGTTATTTTTGTAATAGTTGTTTTATTTATTTACACTTTATTGTACACAATTTTTTTAGTTCTAATTTTATAAAAAAAAAACAAAGTTTTAAATGAGAGACCGAATTACATAATAGAACTTTTCCAAAATCGAATTGAATACATTAGTTTTTATTTGGCATCGCGATTGGAAAAGTATATTGCTGGCCAAGAATAGAAAGATCCTTTGGCTGAAATACCAATCCGTATTCTAATAGTTCTGACAATTACTTTCACGTGGGTATATAACGTGTAAACAGTTCTATATTTAGGCGGTATTACCACCTAAACCATTTAGAATGAATACCACGGACTTCCTTATAAGATGTCATATCTGTCCGACTTAGTCCAAATGCGACATTTTAAGTCCAATATCTATTAGATAATACTAATGATGCATTATTGTTGACACTTATCAACACACTAACAGTAAGTAACCTAATATGTTAAGAAACACAAACCAAGCGAACGTGGGCCTATTTCATCACTACTGGTCTATCAAGCGTGCACTAGTTTCTAATCCTTATTACAACCCAATAAAGCCCACTATAGCAAGATTATTTACGTTTAGAGAGTGCGATCGTGACTCTGTTGAAAATAAAGAACTTGAGTTGCGCGACTTTTTCAGAGCTTAACAAATCATTGACAAATTGATGATTACTTTCCGTTCTGCTTGGTGCAATCGCAGCGGGTACATGCATGTCTGTCAAATGTTCTCTATCTCTGAAAACTGTTAGAATAGGGCTGTCAAAGTTCATTTTCTATCTTGCCAGTTACAGAAGTAAGAAAAAGATTTGCAATTATTTTTCTTACGGTCTGTTAAAATTTTATGTGATAGATAAATGTGATGCCTTTTTGTTTATCCGGAAAAAACAAACAAAGACTGTCTCACAGATAAGTCATATAAAATTTGTCATAAAGTAACTGGTGATATAAGCCATTACTCTAAGGGGCTGTTTCACCATCCATTATTATTATTGATTAGTGTTTACTGACGGTTAAATGTGATGCCGTCTCTATTTGTTTTGTTCGAATAGACGGAGACGGTATCACATTTAACCGTCAGTTAACACTAATCAATGGATTGTGAAACAGCCCCTAAGTATTTTTTTCCGCTACTTCGATTTAGAGTTCTGGAGGCCTCGGGGTGACAAAGATGTAGAGGCTCCTGCTGGTTGTAAAAAGGACCTACGTAAAAATTACTGACCCTTGTGCCGATTCTTTTTCGTCTCTGAGAGCTCCTAGCAGTCTTGTTATGATATGTGTCGAAAATTAGTTAGTTATTATAATTTAGTTAGCCAAATCTTTTAAAACTATAATTAAGTAAATAAATGCAAGGACTGTCGTAATGTCTTTGGCCTTTAAGGCGACTCAACAAAAAAAAATGTAGTTAGCCCTCTGCCGATTGCACCCACAAAGAAGGATTGAAATTTGTATTGAAGCCGTGGTGGCCTAGTGGTTTGACCTATCGCCTCTCAAGCAGAGGGTCGTGGGTTCGAACCCCGGCTCGCACCTCTGAGTTTTTCGAAATTCATGTGCGGAATTACATTTTGAAATTTACCACGAGCTTTGCGGTGAAGAAAACATCGTGAGGAAACCTGCACAAACCTGCGAAGCGATTCAATGGTGCGTGCGAAGTTCCCAATCCGCACTGGGCCCGCGTGGGAACTATGGCCCAAGCCCTCTTGTTCTGAGAGGAGGCCTGTGCCTAGCAGTGGGACGTATATAGGCTGGGATGATGATGATGATGATCTTGCCGTCTCGCTGACGCTTAATAATTATTTAATACGAGAGTGAGAGGGATGGTACGATAAGAACTTCAATTTTCGAATTTCATAGTAGCCCCCTGATATGATGAGTCTAACACAGGATCGCATGCCGTATGTCGGCATAGGTTGGCACCCCTGTGGTCACATTCACTTTGTTATAAATCATAGAATTACGTAACTCGATAAGCATCTTGAGATTTGGAGGCAACTGATTGATGTTGCTCTGTACTCATGTTTTTGGCCGGCAATCATTCATGTCTGCACTAGTTTCAGTTTCCGTGCTCTGTTAACGATGGTTGTATTTTAGAAGTGGATTTGCTTACGTATTACCTTATCAAGTTAACTATCTGTTGCCCGCGAATTCGTCTGCAAAGAATTTATTCATCACGCGCTCTCAGAAACTACAGTTTCCGGGATGAAAACCCATACTAAACAAATTCTACAAACAACCTTTATCAGCTCTACATTTTATTCAATTTCCTTGTTACTTGCACTTGATTCATTCGTGATCCTTTTTTTATCTTATTTATTTGGGGTAGCTTGTCATCTGCCTCTCTAATGTTCCTTCATCTCGTTACAGGGGGGCTACTTCAAAAGTTTGGAGTAGCCTCCCAGGAATGAAACTATGTTACTGTTAATAAGTAAGTCAAAAAATGTTCGTGATATCTTTTTCTTATGATTATACTCTTTGATGGTGTGAAGGTTCATGATTGAACACTGAGCTCACGTAGAAACTACAGCCCAAGCCCTCTCAAGCTGAGTGGACGGCTATGCCTAGCCAGTGGAACTCTTCATGGTCTCTGTCCATGGGGCTTTGAATTCAAGGTTTGATTTTACTCGCATAACATAGCTACTTTTGTTTTGTAAAATTTTCAAATAACTTGTATTTAAGTAATTTATGGATCCTCAAAGTTCAATAGTTAAATCAGTGTATCAGACATGGCGGTGTTATCGCTGTATCTTGGCACGGGGGCGTTAAAGTAATTTTTGACACTTATTTGTCATCTCCAAGATAAACTAACTGTGATAACTGTGCTGTCAATTTAGTATTGTATTGCATACATTGAAAATTACATTTAATCTGTATGAAAAAAAAATTAAGTGGTCATATTTTTAAAAAGTTGCAGATCAAAAGTAGCTCAGTTTTGGGAGTACTTATCGAACCTTGCATTTAAATCCCCATATTCAGTGACACCCCGTGTAGGCCGGAGATAGCATATTAATAACATTTGTCTACGACTACTTCAGCGAACTTACTTTATTGAATGCTAGAGTTTACCCGCGGCTTCACACGCGCAAACTATTCGATCTGGTAGTTACAATTGAAATTCTGGGATTTTATAAAATTCCCCCGGGATTTCCTAAAATTTATATCGTGGTCTTCATTGAGTTTGTGTTAAGAACAACTGTTCAAAATTTCAAGACTAAACCCAGCGGTTGATATTTCAAGATTTTATCTCGAACCCGTGGTAAAATCAGGATTAAAAAGTAGCCTATGTGTATTCCAAATATGCAGCTACCTATACATACCAAATTTCATGACTCTAAACCCAGCGGTTGTCATTTCGAGATTTTATCCCTATCCCGTGGGAATATTGGGATAAAAAGTATCCTATGTTTTTATCCAGGTTATAAAATAACTTTTTGCCAAATTTCATCTAAATCCGTCCAGCCGTTTCAGTGTGAAGAAGTAACAAACATACTCACTACTCACAAACTCACTCACTCACAAACTTTCACATTTTATAAGATAAGTAGGAGAATGAATATAATTACTTGATAGTAAAGACGTATAAAAACACGTCACTCCATTAGTGTTTATAAATTGGTACAAGCTGGGAGCAATCTGTGAGAAAAACAATGAATTTAATGACTTAAATATGTTTGCTCGGTGACGTTACATCATCTCATGCGACTAATTAGACGCCATGCATGACGTGTGATGACTGAAAAAAAGTAACAAAAAGCGACACGATGCAGCGTCGTAATGATCGTTGAGTTTCTTTTGAGCTTTGGTAAAGTGTTGTTTTGTAATCAGTTTGTAACATCCTATTCGAAATAAGTAAAAACAAGGATGAGGCCTTTCTAAATATTTTATTAAAATAAAATTACCGCGAGACATAAATATCCTCTATTTGATTTGAATCTTACAGAGCTATATTTAAACAAAAAAATCACACGCGATCAGTCTTTAATTGATTATCTATTGATAAAGTGTGGCACCAACTTTTCTTATTGACATCAGAAACAAGAATAGACAAAGCAGCAGAATAAAAAATAATTAAAAATATCATTGACACCAATTGACCTATTGAAGATTGATTGATTGAAGTTTGTAATTGTATTTTGTTTCTTTTATTTTGTACAATAAAGACTTTACATACATACCTAGTCCTAAACTAGCTTGTACTATGTGTACTAAGTACTCGTAACGGATAAAAATAATTGCATAGATTATAGATAAATACATATTAAACGTCCAAGACCCGAGAATAAACATACCTCAAGCTCCATAGTCAAATTCCCTAACTACTTGACTATTCGGTCTCCAAAAATTTGGAACTACTTTTCAATACAGTACAGCGCATAAAATAAAAAAATGCTTGTCACTTCTCAGCTTAGTACTAAACTACGTAGTAACGGCAAGTCGATATAAAGCTCGTGTAATCCAAGCTAATATGACTTCGCCACTTGCGCTTTTCAGTTTTAATTTTCTCTTTCTGCTTGTTGCGGTCAACAACGAATGTAGTATGTAATAAGTGAGCCTTTCTACAGACCACTACGAGTATTGTACGTGTACTAACTTTTTGTCCTCGTATTTGTGTTAGAACGTGGCATTTCTAATTTAGGTTTCCCTCCTTTCTTTTACCTTTTTTCTGTGTTAAGTAGACTTACAGATCTATTGAACAATGTTTTGCCATCGTATTTTGTCGGAAAGGCTCCGTTTCCACCAGAGATGTGCGATTATCTGTTGCGAGGGATGTTTTTTATCAACCAATAGAAATGCTTCATTTACCTATCCTCGTACAGCACATCTATAGTGGGAACGGCTGAGTGGACCCAGGCAAGGTAAATGAAGCGTTTCTATTGGTTGATAAAAAACATATTCCTCGCAACACATCCTTGCACATCTCTGGTGGAAATGGAGCCAGAGTTTGTATTTATCTTGTTTTCTCTATTAGATTCAGTAAACTTCAGTAAGCTAGTTGAGAAAGTAAGAAAAAAACCGGCCAAGAGCGTGTCGGACACGCTCGAAATAGGGTTTCGTAGCCATTACGAAAACATTATGTAATATTTTTCTAAGAATTTCGTATTTTATACAGAATCTTCCAAGTTTAGGTATAATTTATACCTTAGGCTGCTATTTACTCTTAACCTACTAATCATTCTCAAGCAAACTTAGCCGTTATAGTTTTCCTTGAAAGTTTGAAATACTTACTACCATCCTGAATTTTTTTTAGGGGACGCACGATTTTAATGAAAATTTGCACTTTAAAGTTGAATATTTCGCAAAAAAATCACTCATCTAATGGTTTTAAAAGACCTATGCAACGATACTCCACACTATAGGGTTGGATGAGAAAAATAAATCACCCCCACTTTACGTCTAAGGAGGTACCCAAAAAAAATTTTTTTTTGCATTTTGTCGGCATAGTTTACATATATATCCGTGCAAAATTACAGCTTTCTAGCATTGATAGTCCCTGAGCAAAGCCGCGGACGGACGGACAGACAGACATGGCGAAACTATAAGGGTTCCGTTTTTGCCATTTTGGCTCCGGAACCGTAAAAACGAACTGTTCCGACAAAATACGATGGCAAGACATTATTCATTACAATTTTTAGATAAGTGTCTTTACAGATGTAGTAAATAATCCGTTCCCATCGTGACACGTGTCATCCACGTTGTCCAAACCACACCGCGTTACTCAACTATTAATTACACCGACATCAGTTCGCACGGCTGCAGTAGTTTCGGCAGATAATGGATAGAATAATAGGTCATTTAGGCAATAATGTCATGGGCAAACATATTGTTATGTCATAGTTAAGTAGTTGGCCCTGCGCTTGCGACGGCCTTAGTACTGAGATCTGATCTATTTTGTCATTTAAAACAGTGTTGTTGGTTACGTTTACATTTATAAGTTTAGGTGTATATGGATGACATTGGTGTACCTATCTACCTACATAATAATATTATGTAGCATCGAAAGATTGAATGTATGCTTAATTTCATTCCCGCATTGTTTGTGTGAAGTTAATCATTGTATAACCATCATTATAATGCCAGCCTTTATACGTCCCACTGCTGGGCAGACCTCTTCTCAGAATGAGATGGATTGGGCCTTGGTTCCCATGGGGTCCCAGTCCCAGTGCGGATTAGGAATTCATACTCACTATTGAATGGCTTCGCAGGTTTGTGCAGGTTCCCTCACGATATTTTCCTTCACCGTAAAGTTCATGGTAAATTTGTGATGTAATTTCGCACATGACATTTGAAAAACTCTGAGATGCGAGCCCGGATTTGAACCCACGAACCTCTGTTTGAGAGCCGTAGGTCAAACACTAGGTCACCACTCCCACTAAATGTGTTACTTTTTAACCGACTTCAAAAAAGAGGAGGTTCTATGTTCCAATGGTTGTATTTTTTTTATTTAATATGGATGTTCTCTTTACCGTAGCGCCAAAGAATAGGTACCAAAACAAGCTTTTAGAAATTGATATTTATATATGGAGTTTTTTAGCAGTTATTTATTTACTTTATCGAATCAGTGCTAACTACACGTTATGTTATCTGGTTAGATCACGGATTTTGACCTACCAGCAACCGGTTCTTACGAGGCTTGTAGCAAGTAACGTAGCTGGGTTTGTTATTTATATGTATTTACTTTGTAATAGAGTGTGCATCCTTCCGTTTCATTTCGGAATATTATTAGTTCTTACTTTTATATTATAAATGCAAAAGATGGTGTATTTGTTACTTTTGACAATAAAACGGTTGAATGTGTTTGATTAAAATTTGGTAGAATACAGCTCCTTATCGGGTTATTACATATGTTGTTTTTAAAACCGATATTCCTACGGTATAAGGATTTTGTTTGGGCATTCATCATGCAACTACTATATATGATACCTATGTATACAAGACAAGCTTTTTAATATCTAATATATATTGATTTAGTTTATTTTATTATTTTTAAAGCATTTAGACACTTTTAGGTAAGTATGTTAGAAAAATTCACATCGAATAGATGATTAGAACTAAAATCTCTCATTAAGTTCTGTGTGTCATATAAAATGTATGTCATTAAAACTGAAAACATGTAGTGTCAGTTTGTGCTATCAACCCTAGAATTGAGGAGTTTCTTCATAAAAAGACGCCCTGGCTCGTCGTGTCTATTATTTAAACGAAATTGCAAAGTTCAGATGGGATACAGGTGAAGTTATGGACATAATAACTTGCTTCGATGCTAACTAAAAAGGCTTGAGATACAAAACACAACTATGACGCCACAATGCGTCATAGCTTTAAAATAACTTGTCCGGCCGATGTATCTGGAGGCTACTACGAAATTCAAAAATCGAAGTTCGTGCATACCTACCGTTTCTTTCACTCTCGTATTAAATAATATAGGTGTCAGCGGGACGGCAAGATACGAACTTCGATTTTAGAATTTCGTATTACCCCCCTGATAATACTTCTCACATATACAACGAACAAAATGCACTGTCTCATGTAATTAACCTGGAATAATTTTGCAGTGTAATAAACTGTAATTATTTATCATATTTTTTTATTGTGCGACAAATGTGAGA
>NC_133483.1:18139137-18196803 GCF_025370935.1 Choristoneura fumiferana
GTGGAAGAGCTGCATGAACACACGTTTGTTGCATAGACGCAACTATCAGGTCGCTGATTGAGCGAAGTAATTGGCACTAACTGCTAGATGACGTCTCAAATCAATCCTAGCCTAGTCATCCAAGTCATTCCAGTTTTTCTAAAGCCAAAACCAATCCATCGAGCTTCCTGCGCAACGCATGTCATGCCTCTCACTTCCTCGATGACGCGTCAATATCTACGCGTGAATGGACACCATGATGTATCAGCCTTAACGGCTAAATAAACTTATGTCATGCCTATCACGTTGATTTGTGTATCTGAGCTAAGGTAAAATAAATGTAAACGAAAAAGTCTCGATAAAAAATAATAGTTTATAAAAAAGAACTGCTGTTTTTTCTTACAAATGTTGGAAAGGAGTTTGTTTTCTTTCAAATATTTGTTATACCCACCGTCGTCGCCAAGGGATCATTGAAGGGTATAAGACTCTTCATTGCCCTTCTAATCGATCGGCTATATCGTTCGTTATACATACAAATGAAACGTAATCATACAAATGTATGAAGTAAAATATAATGATAAATGACATTCATTACAAAAAGAAGGTTAAAAAAAAATCTAGACGATCATTCATCCTTATACAAAATCAAAACTAAAATCATATTAAATTTTACACAATGATATGCATTATAGGCACTATCTAGTGAATCGAAAGCAATTAACGCATAAAGTCTGGAACACTATCTAGATCTTTCTAACAAGGAGGTCTTATCCGAGCAAGAGAAATGAGATAAAAAACCTATCTAGTGAAAGTCCGTCTGCAATTTTGCTGCCATTCTAAGTATCTGTTAGATATTGATTTTGCAGCTGTGGTTAGTTGTCTATGTTATTCTCTTGGTGGCCAGTACTAAATGTGTTACATGAGATAGATAACTAACGTGGTAGGTAGCCATGGAGAAACTGTGAATGAGGTTTTGGCATAGCAGCAAAACCTATATACCTTATTATTCATTAATTATACAAAAATCAAAATGTTTATCCACTGGCAACATCCAACTTGTTAAAAGTTACAATAATTTAATTTTCACTTCTCATGCTCTTAAAATGTTACTTTAGTCACTGCATATCGGAATTCTTTTTTAATCTCTAGGGATTAAAGTTTTTTTTAAATTAACGTTGGAAACCCCTAAACAGCCAATCACGGTGTTTGCGAATGGAGGATTATCGACATTTTCAGTGATTGTCTATACTTAGACAATTTTCAGGGCGTGGAAATAACCTCAAAATGACAACTGTGCAAAAATATTTAAAAAATATTATTTAATTTTGTGAAACACAATTAATGATTATCTATGAATATGAACCTGTTCAATTATATTTAGGATGAATTCATTTAATTATGCATAATACAATTATTAGTTTTAAAATACCTAATTTTTAAGTTTTTAAACTGTTGGCTAAATAGCATTTAATTAAAGCGTCACTTTACAAAAAAAAAGAAAAAACTGCATCACAATTTTTTTTGGTAAGTATTTGATTTTTGAACAGAAGATAAGTCGTATTGAGCGTACGTTTTTAAAAAGTAATAATGTAATTTTGAACAGAACAGAACGTCGTTTATTTCCTCGCATTCAAAGTGAAAAGTAGAGTGTTTAAGGCGAGCCTAAACAACCATAATAACACTCGGGTGGATAAACATTATGGCTTGTTTTAGTCCCTTGTTGAACAATCTACTATTTTATTAGCTCATATTGTGTCCCACTGCTGGGCAAAAGCCTCCCCTTTTTTTTCCTCCACTCGTCTCTGCTTTTGGCCAACCCTTGCCAGTCTGACTGGAAACGGTCCAAATCGCCGTCCCGCCATCTCCTAGGCATCCGCAACCGCATCCGGATCACTGGGCCAAAGTTTTCACCGATTGGGTTCCATGCGACGGGCACCTTAGCAGAGGCAGACCTAGGAGGAATAATTAAAATTATTACTTATGTATTAAAAGTTGACTTTTGTGATAAATTATCTAACATCGGACCTTTATGGATATGAAGTTGCTCGTTAAAAACTTTCTTCACCATGCTTATTTATAAGCTCTACCTTTTCTGCTGTTAAATATTATCAAATTTTAAAACAAAAAGATTTTTCACATAACTCATATCATAACCCTACATATATAGGTATCATATTTGTGTGTTTTTTACATTATTAGGGAATTCAATTTAAAAAAAAACAAAACAGTAACAGTGACTTAAACCATCGTTACGACAACTTACGACATTTCGTCTGGGTTGATTTTTTGCAATACTAAATAGGATTCGCATACAAAAAAATATGAATTATATTAGCAAATGGATTTGCATAATAGCTCACCATTGTAGCTAAGTAATCCGTTAGCCCTATTATTAACTAAGAATGAGTTCAACCCACGCGAACTAGCCGAAATAACAAAACCAGATCACCACAGATTAGAAAACATTACACCACAGATTATAGAAGACGCGCATAGCCATAGATAATTAGTTTCGCTCGGCGGCCATTACGCTACTGAAGTAATTAATTTAATATTTATTTAATTTGGTAATGGCCGTGGGTTGATATAATTAATTACAGTTTCTGTGAAATAATGCTCTCAATTAATACGAGCGTAAGTTAATTTGTTTTTTTTTGTTGCGTGCGGTCAAGTTATTGATGCGTTCTGGGGACTCGGTAAAAAGGGTCCTAATGGGCTATTTATTTAATTTAATGGTCGCACTGACCATATATGTATTTGGGGACAGCTTATATATCTTATTAGTATACCTAACATGTACCTGAGAAGATTGTACCTATTTGTGGTATGTTTTTGAATGTGCGACTTGAAGAGATTTACCTATTTACTGTTATTTTTCTAATGAGTTAGTCGCACCCGCAGACGTCCAAGATACAGGCTCAGCCTTTTGGAGTCTGATGGATATTTCTTGTATTGGATATGTTTATTTAACAGTCTGACTTTACTGGGCTTATCTTGCCATAAGATGAATTCATTGAAATATGTCTGTCGGTATTTTTTTGTACCTATAAAAACAAGTGGACAGTCCGTGTCCCTTAATAGATAGTAATTGATAATTATTATTTCATTTAAAAACCGGTCGGTCAGATACGGTCATGTTTTGTAGCACGATACATACCTAAATAAATGTCTTTCCAATCAGCATGTTCTTATACCTAAAGACTTGGCGTTTGTATTGCCTAGGTAAAGTGATAATTTTCATTAAAAACTAAAGAAAAAAAAACAATCTTAGTAAATACACCTAAGTATAACGAGTTTAAAAGGAACATATAAATAAATTGAAGATATACATAACTAGTTTGTTTTTGTTGTGATTATATTTTAACAATAACCTGATAGTGTCATACATAATATAAGTAAAGTAGCTTTAACGTCATAATCATCATCCCAGCCTATATACGTCCCACTACTGGGCACAGGCCTCCTCTCAGAATCAGAGGGTTCGGAGAGTTTAAACATACGTACGGTCGATTAGTGAGGAATTTATTTTTAAAAGTTGGCGAGTAGTAGATACTACTATAGTAGTGTAGTGTAATTGTGTAAAATTTGCCGCATAACACGGGACCCTACGTTGTGCGTGAGACTTCGTTGTATTTTTATCACTTAGATTTCTTAGATCAACTTATTACCCGCCTCTGTCTAGCTCACAGTTCAGCTCTAGATGACACATTCATGCCGCCGACATTCCGTGGGCGACAGTTGAATCATAATTGCATTTCATTATCATTATCTCGATACCGTTACCTATTTGGATTATGGTTAAGATGACAATAACATTATGTAGGTGCTCGTATAATTTCAACCAGCTGTAAAGTACAATCAGAATGTTATTTTCGCTGGGTACTCGTCGGTTTTCTTCCTTTTCCTGAAGATTCTTTCAAATGGGACCGTCCTTTTGTTTCGAGTTTCGAATGAAATTAGCAAACTCTGTTTAAGTGTAATAGAGTCAAGCAAAAGTTAAGAATATTTAATTGCACTATTTTGTTTTAGGAAGAGCAATTTTACAAACAAAATTTTACAGTATGCTTGCTACGCTAAATCCCTTACTTTAGGTATACTATATAGATTAGTCACAATGTTCTTATTAACTATCCAACCAAAAAAGTACTAGTTTGCTATCCAATCAACGTGGAAATGCCGCGAGCTTTATGGACACTATTGCGCTGGGAATGGCAAGCTATTTTGACCAAGCGGTTATTTTTGTAATAGTTGTTTTATTTTATTTATTTACACTTTATTATACATATAATTTTTAGTTCTAATTTTATAAAAAAAAAACAAAGTTTTAAATGAGAGACCGAATTACATAATAGAACTTTTCCAAAATCGAATTGAATACATTCGTTTTTATTTGGCATTGCGATTGGAAAAGTAATGCTGGCCAAGAATAGAAAGATCCTTTGGCTGAAATACCAATCCGTATTCTAATAGTTCTGACAATTACTTTCACGTGGGTATATAACGTGTAAACAGTTCTATATTTAGGCGGTATTACCACCTAAACCATTTAGAATGAATACCACGGACTTCCTTATAAGATGTCATATCTGTCCGACTTAGTCCAAATGCGACATTTTAAGTCCAATATCTATTAGATAATACTAATGATGCATTATTGTTGACACTTATCAACACACTAACAGTAAGTAACCTAATATGTTAAGAAACACAAACCAAGCGAACGTGGGCCTATTTCATCACTACTTGTCTATCAAGCGTGCACTAGTTTCAAATCCTTATTACAACCCAATAAAGCCCACTATAGCAAGATTATTTACGTTTAGAGAGTGCGGTCGTGACTCTATTGAAAATAAAGAACTTGAGTTGCGCGACTTTTTCAGAGCTTAACAAATCATTGACAAATTGATGATTACTTTCCGTTCTGCTTGGTGCAATCGCAGCGGGTACATGCATGTCTGTCAAATGTTCTCTATCTCTGAAAACTGTTAGAATAGGGCTGTCAAAGTTCATTTTCTATCTTGCCAGTTACAGAAGTAAGAAAAAGATTTGCAATTACGGTTTTCTTACGGTCTGTTAAAATTTTATGTGATAGATAAATGTGATGCCTTTTATTTATCCGGAAAAATCAAACAAAGACAGCTTCACAGATAAGTCATATAAAGGTTGTCATAAAGTAACTGGTGATATAAGCCATTACTCTAAGGGACTGTTTCACCATCCATTATTATTATTGATTAGTGTTTACTGACGGTTAAATGTGATGCCGTCTCTATTTGTTTTGTTCGAATAGACGGAGACGGTATCACATTTAACCGTCAGTTAACACTAATCAATGGATTGTGAAACAGCCCCTAAGTAATTCTTTCCGCTACTTCGATTTAGAGTTCTTCGATTTAGAGATTTTAGAGTTCTGGAGGCCTCGGGTGACAAATATGTAGATTTTTCTTACGGTTGTAAAAACCTATACCTAGTAAAAATTGCTGACCTTGTGCCGATTCTTTTTCTCTCTGAGAGCAACCAAGCAGTCTTGTTATGATAATGTCATGTAAAATTAGTTAGTTATTATAATTTAGTCTAGCCACCATCCATTATTATTATTGATTAATTTACTGACGGTTAAATGTGATGCCGTCTCTATTGTTTTTGGAATAGACGGAGACGGTATCACATTTAACCGTCAGTTAACACTAATCAATGGATTTGAAACAGCCCCAAAGTAATTCTTTAAATTTGATTGAAGCCTGGTGGCCTAGTGGTTTGACCTATCGAAGTAGAGGGTCCGTGGGTTCGAACCCCGGCTCGCACCTCTGAGTTTTTCGAAATTCATGTGCGGAATTAGCAGTCTTTTATGATATGTGTCGAAATTTGTTAGTGAATTAAAATTTAGTTAGCCAAACTTTTACAAACTATAATTAAGTAAATAAATGCAAGGACTGTGCGTAATGTCTTTGGCCTTAAGGGCCCGCAAAAAAAAATGTAGTTAGCCCTCTGCCGATTGCACCCACAAAGAAGGATTGAAATTTGTATGCTTACTGGCCCTAAACTACGAAGTACAAAATTCGAACTTCGTATCTTGCCGTCTCGCTCACGCGTAATAATTATTTAATACGAGAGTGAGAGGGATGGTACGATAAGAACTTCAATTTTCGAATTTCATAGTAGCCCCCTGATATGATGAGTCTAACACAGGATCGCATGCCGTATGTCGGCATAGGTTGGCACCCCTGTGGTCACATTCACTTTGTTATAAATCATATAATTACGTAACTCGATAAGCATCTTGAGATTTGGAGGCAACTGATTGATGTTGCTCCGTACTCATGTTTTTGGCCGGCAATCATTCATGTCTGCACTAGTTTCAGTTTCCGTGTTCTGTTAACGATGGTTGTATTTTAGAAGTGGATTTGCTTACGTATTACCTTATCAAGTTAACTATCTGTTGCCCGCGACTTCGTCTGCAAATAATTTATTCATCACGCGCTCTCAGAAACTACAGTTTCCGGGATGAAAACCCATACTAAACTAATTCTACAAACAACCTTTATCAGCTCTACATTTTATTCAATTTCCTTGTTACTTGCACTTGATTCATTCGCGATCCTTTTTTATCATATTTATTTGGGGTAGCTTGTCATCTGCCTCTCTAATGTTCCTTCATCTCGTTACAGGGGGGCTACTTCAAAAGTTTGGAGTAGCCTCCCAGGAATGAAACTATGTTACTGTTAATAAGTAAGTCAAAAAATGTTCGTGATATCTTTTTCTTATGATTATACTCTTTGATGGTGTGAAGGTTCATGATTGAACACTGAGCTCACGTAGAAACTACAGCCCAAGCCCTCTCAAGCTGAGTGGACGGCTATGCCTAGCCAGTGGAACTCTTCATGGTCTCTGTCCATGGGGCTTTGAATTCAAGGTTTGATTTAACTCGCATAACTTAGCTACTTTTATAAAAAAAAAAAATCAAATAACTTGAATTTAAGTAATTTATGGATCCTCAAAGTTCAATAGTTAAAACAAGGCGGTGTTATCGCTGTATCTTGGTACGGGGGCGTTTAAGTTATTTTTGACACTTATTTGTCATCTCTAAGATAAACTAACTGTGATAACTGTGCTGTCAATTTAGTATTGTATTGCATACATTGAAAATTACATTTAATCTGTATGAAAAAAAAATTAAGTGGTCATATTTTTAAAAAGTTGCAGATCAAAAGTAGCTCAGTTTTGGGAGTACTTATCGAACCTTGCATTTAAATCCCCATATTCAGTGACACCCTGTGTAGGCCGTAGATAGCATATTAATAACATTTGTCTACGACCCCTTCAGCGAACTTTTATTGAATGCTAGAGTTCACCTGCGGCCTCGCACGCGCAAACTATTCGATCTGGTAGTTACAATTGAAATTCTGGGATTTTATAAAATTCCCCCGGGATTTCCTAAAATTTATATCGTGGTCTTCATTGAGTTTGTGTTAAGAACAACTGTTCAAAATTTCAAGACTAAACCCAGCGGTTGATATTTCAAGATTTTATCTCGAACCCGTGGTAAAATCAGGATTAAAAAGTAGCCTATGTGTATTCCAAATATGCAGCTACCTATACATACCAAATTTCATGACTCTAAACCCAGCGGTTGTCATTTCGAGATTTTATCCCTATCCCGTGGGAATATTGGGATAAAAAGTATCCTATGTTTTTATCCAGGTTATAAAATAACTTTTTGCCAAATTTCATCTAAATCCGTCCAGCCGTTTCAGTGTGAAGAAGTAACAAACATACTCACTACTCACAAACTCACTCACTCACAAACTTTCACATTTATAAGATAAGTAGGATAGGATTAGTAGGAGTAGGATGAATATAATTACTTGATAGTAAAGACGTATAAAAACACGTCACTCCATTAGTGTTTATAAATTGGTACAAGCTGGGAGCAATCTGTGAGAAAAACAATGAATTTAATGACTTAAATATGTTTGCTTGGTGACGTTACATCATCTCATGCGACTAATTAGACGCCATGCATGACGTGTGATGACTAAAAAAAAGTAACAAAAAGCGACACGATGCAGCGTCGTAATGATCGTTGAGTTTCTTTTGAGCTTTGGTAAAGTGTTGTTTTGTAATCAGTTTGTAACATCCTATTCGAAATTAGTAAAAACAAGGATGAGGCCTTTCTAAATATTTTATTAAAATAAAATTACCGTGAGACATAAATATCCTCTATTTGATTTGAATCTTACAGAGCTATATTTAAACAAAAAAATCACACGCGATCAGTCTTTAATTGATTATCTATTGATAAAGCGTGGCACCAACTTTTCTTATTCACATCAGAAACAAAAATAGACAAAGCAGAAGAATAAAAAATAAATAAAAATATCACGGGAAAATTGACACCAATTGACCTATTGAAGATTGATTGATTAAAGTTTGTCAAATGTATTTTGTTTCTTTTATTTTGTACAATAAAGACTTTACATACATACCTAGTCCTAAACTAGCTTGTACTATGTGTACTAAGTACTCGTAACGGATAAAAATAATTGCATAGATTATAGATAAATACATATTAAACGTCCAAGACCCGAGAATAAACATACCTCAAGCTCCATAGTCAAATTCCCTAACTACTTGACTATTCGGTCTCCAAAAATTTGGAACTACTTTTCAATACAGTACAGCGCATAAAATAAAAAAATGCTTGTCACTTCTCAGCTTAGTACTAAACTACGTAGTACGTACTAACGGCAAGTCAATATAAAGCTAATATGACTTCGCCACTTGCGCTTTTCAGTTTTAATTTTCTCTTTCTGCTTGTTGCGGTCAGCAACGAATGTAGTAAGTAATAAGTGAGCCTTTCTAAAGACCACTACGAGTATTGTACGTGTACTAACTTTTTGTCCTCGTATTTGTGTTAGAACGTGGCATTTCTAATTTAGGTTTCCCTCCTTTCTTTTACCTTTTTTCTGTGTTAAGTAGACTTACAGATCTATTGAACAATGTTTTGCCATCGTATTTTGTCGGAAAGGCTCCGTTTCCACCAGAGATGTGCGATTATCTGTTGCGAGGGATGTTTTTTATCAACCAATAGAAATGCTTCATTTACCTATCCTCGTACAGCACATCTATAGTGGGAACGGCTGAGTGGACCCAGGCAAGGTAAATGAAGCGTTTCTATTGGTTGATAAAAAAACATATTCCTCGCAACACATCCTTGCACATCTCTGGTGGAAATGGAGCCAGAGTTTGTATTTATCTTGTTTTCTCTATTAGATTCAGTAAGCTAGTTGAGAAAGTAAGAAAAAAACCGGCCAAGAGCGTGTCGGACACGCCCGAAATAGGGTTTCGTAGCCATTACGAAAACATTATGTAATATTTTTCTAAGAATTTCGTATTTTATACGGAATCTTCCAAGTTTAGGTATAATTTATACCTTAGGCTGCTATTTACTCTTAACCTACTAATCATTCTAAGGCAAACTTAGTCGTTATAGTTTTCCTTGAAAGTTTGAAATACTTACTAGGTACCATCCTGAATTTTTTTTAGGGGACGCACGATTTTAATGAAAATTTGCACTTTAAAGTTGAATATTTCGCAAAAAAATCAATCATATCACACTATAAGGTTGGATGAGAAAAATAAATCACCCCCACTTTACGTCTATGGGAGGTACCCAAATACATTTTTTTTTGCATTTTGTCGGCATAGTTTACATATATATCCGTGCAAAATTACAGCTTTCTAGCATTGACAGTCCCTGAGCAAAGCCGCGGACGGACGGACAGACTGACATGGCGAAACTATAAGGGTTCCGTTTTTGCCATTTTGGCTCCGGAACCGTAAAAACGAACTGTTCCGACAAAATACGATGGCAAGACATTATTCATTACAATTTTTAGATAAGTGTCTTTACAGATGTAGTATAATCCGTTCCCATCGTGACACGTGTCATCCGTTGTCCAAACCACACCGCGTTAACTCAACTATTAATTACACCGACATCAGTTCGCACGGCTGCAGTAGTTTCGGCAGATAATGGATAGAATAATAGGTCATTTAGGCAATAATGTCATGGGCAAACATATTGTTATATCATAGTTAAGTAGTTGGCCCTGCGCTTGCGACGGCCTTAGTACTGAGATCTGATCTATTTTGTCATTTAAAACAGTGTTGTTGGTTGGGTTTACATTTATAAGTTTAGGTGTATATGGATGACATTGGTGTACTTATCTACATAATAATATGTAGCATCGAAAGATGGAATTTATTGATAGTTATGCTTAATTTAATTCCCGAATTGTTTGTGTGAATAACTTCATCATTATATCATCATTATAATGCCAGCCTTTATACGTCCCACTGCTGGGCAGACCTCTTCTCAGAATGAGATGGATTGGGCCTTGGTTCCCATGGGGTCCCAGTCCCAGTGCGGATTAGGAATTCATACTCACTATTGAATGGCTTCGCAGGTTTGTGCAGGTTCCCTCACGATATTTTCCTTCACCGTAAAGTTCATGGTAAATTTGTGATGTAATTTCGCACATGACATTTGAAAAACTCTGAGATGCGAGCCCGGATTTGAACCCACGAACCTCTGTTTGAGAGCCGTAGGTCAAACACTAGGTCACCACTCCCACTAAATGTGTTACATTTTAACCGACTTCAAAAAAGGAGGAGGTTCTATGTTCCAATGGTTGTATTTTTTTTATTTAATATGGATGTTCTCTTTACCGTAGCGCCAAAGAATAGGTACCAAAACAAGCTTTTAGAAATTGATATTTATATATGGAGTTTTTTAGCAGTTTATTTATTTACTTTATTGAATCAGTGCTAACTACACGTTATGTTATCTGGTTAGATCACGGATTTTGACCTTACCAGCAACCGGTTCTTACGAGGCTTGTAGCAAGTAACGTAGCTGGGTTTGTTATTTATATGTATTTACTTTGTAATAGAGTGTGCATCCTTCCGGTTCATTTCGGAATATTATTAGTTCTACTTTTATATTATAAATGCAAAAGATGGTGTATTTGTTACTTTTTGACAATAAAACGGTTGAACGTGTTTGATTAAAATTTGGTAGGATACAGCTCCTTATCGGGGTTATTACATAGGTTGTTTTTAAAACCGATATTCCTACGGTATAAGGATTTTGTTTGGGCGTTCATCATGCAACTACTATATATGATACCTATGTATACAAGTAAATCTGGCAACAAGCTTTTTAATATCTTGATATATATTGATGAAGTTTATTTTATTATTTTTAAAGCATTTAGACACTTTTAGGTAAGTATGTTAAAAAATTCACATCGAATAGATGATTAGAACTAAAATCTCTCATTAAGTTCTGTGTGTCATATAAATGTATGTCATTAAAACTGAAAAACATGTAGTGTCAGTTTGTGCTATCAACCCTAGAATTGAGGAGTTTCTTCATAAAGAGACGGCCCTGGCTCGTCGTGTCTATTATTTAAACGAAATTGCAAAGTTCAGATGGGATACAGGTGAAGTTATGGACATCATAACTTGCTTCGATGCTAACTAAAAAGGCTTGAGATACAAAACACAACTATGACGCCACAATGCGTCATAGCTTTAAAAATAACTTGTCCGGACGATGTATCTGGAGGGCTACTACGAAATTCGAAAATCGAAGTTCGTGCCATACCTACCGTTTCTTTCACTCTCGTATTAAATAATATAGGTGTCAGCGGGACGGCAAGATACGAACTTCGATTTTAGAATTTCGTATTAGCCCCCCTGATAATACTTCTCACATATACAAACGAACAAAATGCACTGTCTCATGTAATTAACCTGGAATAATTTTGCAGTATAATAAACTGTAATTATTTATTATATTTTTTTATTGTGCGACAAATGTGAGAAGAAAGATACTGTATTGAATTTGCACACGATTTTTAAGTTGGCATAGCTTTTAAAATTCGAACGTCCATCCTTGATCCGGTTTCCCAAACCGCCACCCGGTTTTTTCCGGTATTTATAACTTTGTAAGCAAGATGAGTTGACATTGGTGTTGCCAGTCGAAAGGACTTTACCTCCACGCCAAGGCCGTTTTAAGGTCAAACTCTACAATGAAAGTTGCGAAGGTAATTCGGGATCAGTCCTTATTACATTGAAGTAGCGCCTTTTCACTAGTGTAAAAGTTACAATCGAATCTATTGAAATGCAACTGTTGTCTAAATTGGATATTTCTAGCTTGCTTACCCGGTTACGAGTACATTCCTAGTATTCTTGTAACGTTGACAAAGTGTATCGGTAAATGTATCGTTAAATTGATAATATTTATTATTCGACGACCAGATGCCTAGTGGTTAGAGAACCTGACTACGAAGCTTGAGGTCCCGGGTTCGATTCCGTGTCGGGGCAGATATTTGTATGAAAAATAAGAATGTTTGTTCTCGGGTCTTGGTGTTTAATATGTATTTAAGTATGTATCTATATCTATATAATTATTTATCCGTTGCTTAGTACCATAACACAAGCTTTGCTAAGCTTACTTTGACTAGGTCAATTGTGTGAATTGTCCCGTGATATTTATTTATTTATTTATTTATTTATTTATTTATTTATTTATTTTTTCATCACATTTGCATGTAAATGGCGCCTTAACAAGCAGGAAAACTTTGCTGTAATGCCCTAAGTAAAATTGGCGGACTTTTTTGTTACATTTCAGTCCAAGGACGTAATAGTTTTTTTATTTTTTTTGTATCATCACATTTCTGATATGATACAGGTTCAAGTTCAAGAAGAGAGGTAACTTACCTCAACTTGAATTAAAAAATACTTAATTAAACAAAAACTTTATTTTGCTTCAACTTTGAACTTATCATTTTTAATAACTTTATGGATGGGGAACGTAAAGTATCAAAAATTGTGTAAAAACCATTCTGTTAAGAACAAAGCTTAATGGGGGCTATCGCGTGTGAATTCGCCACTAGAGGCGCTAGTGTAGCGTGAGGTCTCCGAAATGTCAAATCTCATAGTTTTGGGTGAGCTACGCGGGTTTATTTATAATTACATAAATTTGTGAATATTTTGCAATATCTGAAATTAATTATAGCAAATATGCGTTCCGGGGCAATGATTGTCTGTGTTTTGAGACAGTTTTGTCTTTCGGAAACCTTTGTCCTCCCTTTTTCCGAACAAAACGGGGACTATGCAACACTGTGGCATGCTCGATATTTTATGGTACGATTTTAAGGTGTATTAAATATGATTTTAATCTAAACTTTGTTTTCACGCCTGTAATAACAGACTTTGAAAGCCATACTTAAAAACCTCACGCTACACGTGCGCCATCTAGTGAGACAAAAAACGATAGCCCTCATTAGCAACAGATAACTAACAAGATTACTTTTTTTTAATAGAAATAGAAAACCAAAATTATTTTTTCATGGAATTGTTAAGTTCATTTTAATGAGTGCCTTTTAAGATCGATTGTATTGTTGTATCGATATAGATCGATTGACAATCATAAAAAGTGTGACTGCAATCTATGCTATCATTGTCTGCGTGATTATAGAGCGCGGTAGAAAATGTGAGAAAGTAAGAGTTAAAATCGATACACGCAGAAAGTAAACTTAAACACTTGGATAAGTGCTCAGATAAAACCCTAATGACATCCTATTATCGTACTATATTATCAATGTGAAAGTTTGGTTTTTTGTTACTTCATCACGCAAAAATGGCCCAACGAATTGGGATGAAGTTTGGCACACAGATGGTTTATAATCTGGGTTAAGATATAGTATATTTTATCCCGAAAAGTTGTATAGTTCCCGCGGGACAGCGATAAATGAATACTGCACACAAGAAGTCGCGAGCAACAACTAGTATTCAAAATATCTATTCACCTATGTAATGAATCTTAATAAAGTAGGTGTAGTAAAAAAATATCGCGTAGCTCTGTGGAACCTATTTTTGGAATAAAAATATCATAAAGACCCAACGATATCGATCATGGATCTATTCTACTTATTCAAATAATGTACTAAGTATTCAGATACTAACAACGTCACAATAATAAAATAAAATAAAAATTGCTTCCCATAATTTACCAATTATATTTCTGTTAACCTTAAATTCCCCGCTCTCCACAAAAACAATTCTGCAAGATGGCAACACACGAAAATTTATGGCCAATCAATAAATTCCAATGTTGAATGTTTAAAATCAGAACGAGCTCAAAAACTTGTCTTTTTGTTTTTTTTTACAGAGGCGGCCGCTGCCTGGAAAGGTAGCCAGTCCTAAAATATCTGGCCTTCGACTGAACATGGATGTGTAAGTAAGTGAGTATTTTATTCGTAATTGTATTATAAGGTTAGCACTAATAAAAACAGCGTATTGTTTCACTGAAATTGAAAGAGATAAAAGAGCATACAAAGATAGAAGAAGAGAGAGAGGAAATCCCTCCTTTGCATTGTTCTCCTTATGCATTATTAAACCTAATTCATTTTACCATGCCATGATTTATATTTAGATACTTAATGAAAGTTTTTAGTTCAGAACTAAAGTTTAGTTGGATTTTAAAGTGTCAAGTCGAAATTAGAAAACGAAATAGCTATACTCTGTTGCAACCGTAAAAAATACATGTTCTCACATCAAAAGATACGAGTTTTTGAAAGGAAAAACCGTGTGAATCAAAACCTACTCGTATAGGGTACTTCCCGGTGACATAGAATAATGAAATTTCAAGTACAGGAAAAAATAACATAGTAATATAAATCTTGAAGTAAGCAAGTACAAATTGTTTTTATAATTTTTACGGAACCCTCAGTACGTGAGACCAATTTGCACATTTCCATGTGCCAGTGCTCCCATTCGCCGAGTTTTTCTACAGAAGCGCGCATTACGAAAAAACACTACCGCTTAGCTTTACCCTAAACTAGTAGGTAACTAAAGTAGATAAAGTGGATTATAAATTCCTCCCCCAACTTTGCGTTCTAATGCCCAGTTAAGTTAGTTACCAACACCCTCGTCCAACAACTAACTCATTTAAAACCGTTTAAGAGCACTTGTTAATCTTACAGTTCGCGATCAATTTAAGCCGGTGGCAGTCATTGGAAAATGTAGGGCGACCTCTTTGCCGGCATCGTGAAGTTACGCTTCTGTTTCACTGTTTACGTGTTACTTGCTTCTAGGGTTCCGTATAACTGGAGAAAATAGATAACTATAATTTATGAACTACAATTATATCAAAGCGGCAGTGACAGAAGAGCAAAGTAAAATTGTAGTTCATTGATATGAAACTCAGCAAAGTCTAGTCGCTTTATTAATATTTGTACGTCTTTTGTGTTTTATGTCTTTGTGTGTTTTTTTTGTAATACTGTAATTTTTTATCGACTAATAAATGATAAATAAATAAGTAACACCTGAACAAATAAATTACTATAAATCATCATCATCATCATGTCAGCCGAAAGACTATAAATTACACCAACCGTAAATATAATAAAACACTTGTGAAATATTTGTAAAGAAGTAATTTTTAATAGAAGCTTTTTAGCTGATAATTCTTTTGGTTGATTCTGGTTGCATTCCACAAGTCTGTGAAAAATTCAAATTAGTGAGGGTTTCAGTAACTGTTGGCCCTAGTATCGTGAATAAAGATCACAATTTGTAAATAGCTAAGTAAATATATATTTCTTGTGAATACTATTGTATTCTTTTGTATTTCTTATTAGAAATACAAATATAAATAATACTAGATGTTCTGGGAAAAAAGTATTTGGGGTGACAAAGCGCCCAAAAGGATTCGTGTTTATAAATTAGAATAGGTATCATGAATACATTCTCTCCCACCGTAGTCTCGCAGTTTTTTTTTAACAGACACTGCCACCGCGCCAGGCGCGCGTTAGTTTAGTATGGTGGTGGTGAAAGATGGGTTTGTGTGATTTGTGTGTGTTCTTACATTGTGGAGGCGTAGGAACTGCATGAACACGCATATTTTGCATAAACTTAGCTATCAGAAGGTCGCGGGTGAGCAAAGAAATTCTTTTAGATCATAGACACTGCTGCCGCTAAAATCAGGAGCTGCGGCTTCCGCCAGAAATTTAAAACCATGCGGCATTTTATTCAAGTCCAACTCACGCTTGCCGTCTGCCAGAGACAAGCGACCGAGGACACCGTTTTATTTGAACACTGTCGCACTCTACTGAAGACTTTCAATACAACTTTTTGTAGAGCGTTGCATTCACACTTACTGTTATTTTAGTTCTGTCCCAATCGTTCTTTATAGCCCTTTACTAAACTAATTGCACAGTATTTTATTGTTCTCCAGAGGTACGCTTTAGATTCCAATCACGAAAGTTTGGGTTTTAGACAGCGAAAAAATAGGTAGTATTTAATTAATAATTCTTTTTGCCAAGCCTTTGTTAAACTTGCAAAGTCCGTAGTAGTTAAGTGTATTTATTTACTCTTAGTAGGTATATGTAAGTTGTGGTAACAAAATTTGTAAACCATTTTCGACAGCTGTGTTACATTTAGTTCTCAAGTGAATGCAGTAGTTTTCTTTCACGGAAAAATACAGATTACACAGATAGAGTACAGTCGAGAGCAAAAATATGAACTTATCTAACCCTTCAACCATATTTACCACAGACTCTTATTCCTTCGTAATAAGGCCGTGGTAACATATTTTTGAGTGGTTCGAATAGATTATTCGTCGCTCGGCAGGCAAAAGTACTAAAGCGACACTTCGTCAACTTTACAGGAGAGCGATTTAAAGTTTTTTTTTTACGAAAAAAATCATAACTTTTGAACCAGACAACCAATTTTGAAATTTCCAGGAATATATGACACATAATTTAATAGACTATAATAAGGTCTTAATAATTCATAGCAAAATCCACTGGTTTAGGAGATAAGTGTCGCTTTAGTAAGTTGTCCCCGAGTCATCGAGCAAATGCAATCAGGCAAAAAGACTAAACGTAAAAATTTACCTCAAACGTCATATTTCAAATTAACTAATGTGATTTTACGTCTCAATAAATTTAGTATGTTTTTACTAACTACACACATTTTTTTTCTTATCAAACTGTTCGTAATGCTGATTTACCAAATCGCAAGGGAAAATATATTCCAAAGTACCTACTGAAAAAGAAATTATATAAATAATATTCATTAATAATAATAAATATTAATCATCTAAGCTAAAATTTCAATAACTTAACGTTAACTGTTACTAACACTAGACTTTTGTTAATGTTATAAGGTTATTAATCACAAAGGCACCATCTGATTTCTAACTAAATGCACAAAAGGTTTTTTTTCACTATTATTTTTGAGGTATTTTTATTATTATCATGTCCTAGTATTTTGGTGTATATACAAAGCATACGCTTAGGTTTAAGGATGAAATAATACGTAAAATACCTTAATTTATTCTGTAGGTAATAACTTTAATTAGCATTTCAACAAAAGTTTCAGAACAATTTTTTTCTATTTTATACAAATAAATCATTTATTCATTCATTCAACATTATAGTACTTATTAGTACCTAATAAGTAAGAAACCTGAGTAACAAACTGATGCGTCATGGTTGCTATAGCAACTTTAGATATATTATTGGTCTATATAACGATTAAGAAATATAATGCACTATTGGTACAACAACATTTGTTATATTCTCATGATCTAACTATCCGATATCATGGACTTGTAATATACCAAACTATTAATATACTAAGGGGCTGTTTCACCATCCATTGATTAGTGTTAACTGGCGGTTAGGTGTGATGCCGTCTCTATTTGTTTTGTAGGAATAGACAGAGACGGCATCACATTTAACCGGCGGTTAACGCTAATCAATGGATGGTGAAACAGCCACTAACAGTACTATGGTATAATCAAATGAAACGTCGTGAGACTTTTGCTGAGATTTAAGGACTGCGCTAAGTGAGACATGGCCGTCTTCAAAATTGACCACCTAGACTGAGAAAAGCTGGCGAAAAATGCACTGATTGGCGCAGACGTGTGTTGGAGGGCCGCAAGTATTGTGATGAAGGCTTGCCTGGCTCAATGCACTTGCTTGCTGACAAGAGACAGAAACGAAACCAAGGCCGTTCTGCACCAACATCCGCAGACTTCTCTTGTCAGAGATGTGGACGAACATGTCGCTCTCGCATCGGTCTAGTCAGCCACCAAAGACGTTGTGCACAGGCAACACGCCAAAATTCGTCTGGAACAGACGCGTAGGCCTGATTGATGGTATAATGTATGTGATATTATATCTAAAGTTGTTACACTGGTCATAACACACCCTGATGGCCATTCGGTTCCACCATGGAGCCGCAGCTGCATTTATGAGGCATACAAACAAAAACAGGCGGAGAGCTACTGCCACCCGCAATGAGTCGTTGTCCAAGGGTGTTCCCAAATAAGGAACAGGCAAAGCCTATAACGACGTTCGCGCTTTGACTTTTGATGCCGACTTCAGCCTGGCCAAACCCACCCCAGTGGTTACACTCATAGGCCGTGCCAGAGCGTCCCTAGCCCCCTCGTCATCCCAAACTCATTGTATCTGCGGAGCCCCGTGCAGTGACGCCAGTCTCATTCGCCAGTGCATCATCCACATACGAAATGGTAACCTTTATGAGATTTAAAAATTTAAGAGATAAGGCCACCAACTCCATGTGCCGATCCGAGGAACGCTGACAAGCCCACATCCGCCGCACGCCGCAAACCGAGACCACCGTTACATATGGGCAAGGACGCTTGGACTCATTGCTCATCCGCAAGGGACACGTTCAATACAGTCTCCTTTGTATCTCTCAAGTGTGACGTCAAAAGAAGAAGTTTTACCCGAACACAACCATTGGAGTGGTTTCCAAAAAATTGGTTATTTTTGGAACTGCGAAACACATTCGTAACAGAGTCAAGATGAGATGGGTATTAATACTCTTCAAACGTTCCTGGGCGAGCAAAATAGACGCTTCCTGGTCTCTAGTGCACTAGAAATGGCCTCTTGGAAAATAGAAGAACCCAAGAGGGTAAAAATCGCCGTAGACAAGGTTAGAAGGAGAATGATAGACCTGGTGTAAAAAAGGTACAGGGTGGGAATGTATTTTTTCACCTCGCCCAACAGAACATCCCTCTCGCCAGTATTGAACGCGTTCTTGAGATCCTACTTCAAGACGACACAGTCAGGATTTCCGGGTTCCGTGACGAAAGTGCGTGTTGTGGATCGCGACCTCACACCCCCTCAGTGTGCCAAAACCCAGCTGAAAATGAGCTGGTCGAATTCCGTCTAAGCTCACGGCTGACCCATTATGGAATGACCCTAGTGCTCGCACCACATCCTCCAAGTTTACCGGCAAGGCTTGAATGGACCGATCCGGCTCTCGAGGGAAAGTTAACGTGCGGGACGTGGGAGGATGCTTCGTACGCAAGAACACAAGCGTCTCAAGACCCGGAGGTGCTACCGAGTCATCTGACATTAACACGCGAACGCCCCCCACACACCGGCCTCATATACTTTGGACTCGATAGTCTTAAGGACAGAATGCGACCTGGAGGAAGCCTGCCCGTCACTACTAAATTCAACCAAGTCCAATGTTCAAGTTTGGTCTCAGTTTGCGGCGTGTGGAGAATGTGGGTTTGCCAGTCTTCCTCACATCAGTACATGGAGTTATTATAGTGGCCTTGTCTCTTAAAATTAAAAATTCTCATGAAGATGGGGTTACCATTCCGTCTGTGCATGGTGCACTGGCGAGGTGGACGGCTCGACACCTAATAGCGTCGCTGCCTCGGGCTCCGCTGATATAACGAGTTTGGGATGTCGTGGGGGCTAGAGACGCTCTGGCACTTGTGGGTGGGTGTGCCACTAGAGTGGATTTAGCCAGGCTGAAGTCGGTATCAAAAATCAAAGCGGGAGCGTGGTTATGGGCTTTGCTTGCTCCTCATTTGGGAATACTTCTGGACAACGGCTCATTGTGGGTGGCAGTAGCTCTCCGCCTGGGCTGCGATGTTTGTGTGCCTCATAAATGCATCTGCGGCTCCATGGTGGAAGCAAATGGCCATCAGGACTTAAGATGGTCGGTATAACAAATAACACATAATTTCACAATATTATGCTATAAGTATTAAGTATTTAGTAGTATAATGTGTAGATATAATTTAGTTTTCTCTATGAAATCGTTGGAGTTGCAATTCTAACCTATCCTAGTTTTCAGGCAGTTTCGTTTCTTGATAGGGTCGCAGTTCTAACCTAACCTACTTTTTTGGCACAACACATTATTATAATAATAGTATTACGTATTCCAGATTATACCAATAATTCATTATACCCACTGAACGTTATATCGACCAATAATATATCTAAAGTTGTTATACCTAGCCACCGGTACGCACCCTGGCCATTTCACGCGTTGAGTTCTCGTCGGTGTTCAGGAAAATTTCCGCGCCGCTACGCTCTCTTTGACATACTGAAGAGGGCTTTAATATCCGCCAACATCCTCTGCGTTCTGGAGCCTCCGGTCCTCTGTCGAACCGACAGCAAAAGGCCAGATGGCTTAACTTTAGTGCCATGGCAGAACGGGAAGTGTTTGCTGTCGGACGTTACGTGCGTCAGTATTTTCGCCGCCTTGCGCTTCAGCTGAACACTCCGCGGCAATCCGCGGTGGATTTTGCGGTCAAAAAACGGGAGAATTATTCGGCTATTGTTTACATTCGGGAAGTGGGACGTCGAATTACGGGAAGGGGTCTCACGCCCGCGCGGGTTCGTACCCTGGTGCAAAGATTGTCTATCGCCATTCAACGTGGTAAAGCGGCCAGTTTGATGGCTACCTTTGCGCCAGGGACAACTCGAGGGGGCCTACTGGACTAAACTTAAGCTATTTATGTAACATTAATAAAAACAAATTAAAACTTCTTACTCTAAATTTCAAATAGGGCCGAACATCATCTTTATTTGATGCAAACAGAACCGTAGCGATCAAATTATAATTTTTGAATTTTGAAATAGATTTACTATTGAGGTTGACTGGTAGAGATCCCTTAAAGGGATAAGTCCGCCTTTGTACAAGTATCTCAAAGTTTGTCAATTGTGTTGTGTTTCTTTTCTTTTGTACAATAAAGACTTTACAGACATACATACTATTTTCTTTTATTCTTTGGCAACATAAAAATAACTTTAAGTTTTAAGGAATAATACTCATTATAATTTATAAATTAA
Source organism: Choristoneura fumiferana (assembly GCF_025370935.1). Classification (NCBI taxonomy): domain Eukaryota; kingdom Metazoa; phylum Arthropoda; class Insecta; order Lepidoptera; family Tortricidae; genus Choristoneura; species Choristoneura fumiferana. Next base: position 18,160,317 of record NC_133483.1, read on the forward strand.
GTTATAAATCTTAAGAAAATATGATGTTTCTATATACCAAACATCGAATTGCAATGATATTTTACTACGTATATATACTAAACGCTTTTTTAATACACGATAAAGGTAATGACTAATTTCACCAAATCTAATATTTCGTGAAGTTTTTTTGCTAATCCTATTTGAATTGTATGCTTTTGTATATGTTAAAATGGCTAAATTGCCAAACGTATGTTTTAGTTTTTAAGAACAAATAGCTAAATTCTTATAAATGAATTCTTATCAATACAACCAAACGACTAAAGGTGTATAAAACTTCAACTCAAGGAGGGCATAATTACTAAAGTGACAAAGGTATTTTCTTTTTTTTTGCACAAAATACTAAACGTCCAACATTTGTAAACTAGAAAAATGGCAAAAGACTGAACGACAGTGAATCTCAAAATGGCAAAAAGGTAACAGTACTAAAATGAAAATAATGAAAGTGATGCTGCATTAAGTGATTTGCTTCCCAAATTTAAGCGTTTTTTGAAAGACTAAAGCGCCAAAAAAAAAGTTAAATTTTGCTCCAATCACTTTGAAACCTAGACAGTTTGATGCAGAAAAATTCGCTGATTCTGGTGATATGCATAACTCATTTTAGCCCAAAGTGTCGCTTTAGTACTTTTGCCTGCCGAGCGACGATATTAGATTGTTCAACAAGGACTAAAACAAGCCATAATGATACGTGATGTTTGTTTGTTGTTGGCTATAGTACGAGTGGCATTATGGTTGTTTAGTCTCGCGATAAACACTCTACTTTTCACTTTAAATGTGAGGAAAAAAACATTGTTTTGTTCAAAATTACAATATTACCTCTAATCTTAACGTACGCTCGACTCATGGTCAGGCCATTCTGATTAAAATTCGAATAGCAAAAAAAATTGTGTGCATAATAGAATGAATTAATCCTGAATATAACTGAATAGATTCATATTCGTAATCATTAATTATGTTTCACGAAATTAAATCGTGCTTTTTATATTTTGCACACTTGTCATTTTGAGGAGGTTGTTTCCACGCCTAAAAATCCTTCATTCACAAACACCTTGTTTAGGGGTTTCCAACGTAAATTTAAAAAAAAAAAACTTTAATCCCTAGTCCCTAATGCAGAGACTAAAGTAACATTTTAAGAGCATGAGAAGTGAAAACATTTTTTCGCATTTGACTGTGCAAAGGCGAGTTAATCCTTAGGGAGTAACCCTACCACGGCTTTTAAGGGCTAATTGAACCTACCACGGCTTTCCATCGCTAAGCACCGTCAACATTTACTTATATACCCAGTTATTAGCATCGATAGCAGGCCAGTTAAAAGCTTTATATCTCAAGCTACCCTACATCAAGGATCTCGATAACAAAGGTATGAATGGCGCGTCTTTCCGGCGGCGGCATTGTTGTCTCGGCCTTGCTTTCCCTCGGTTAGGAAATTAAAACTAACACTCGATTTACTCGGAACGATACCTTGTTGTTTTCGAGTGTCGGTGATCATTGGATGTATTGTTAATTGTAAATTGATTGTTAAAAATGGAGTTTAAAGCGGATTTGATCCCACTGTTGCCTCCTCAATTTCGAAAAACTCAAAAGGTGTGAGCCTATAAAGCAATATAATACTTGGACGATTTTTGCAGGTCTATGGTTTAGAGTTGCTCAAAACATTTGTTTTAAAATATTAGTTATCCAAACAGACACACCTGTGTTTGCACACGGCGTTCTAGATTTTAATTAACAGAAAGAGCGTTCTACTGACCCATTAAACAGTTTAATTAATGTGTAACAATATTACTTCGCGGGTGAGAGTGTGGTAACATTATAAATTGGAACATGCATCGTATGATTTGTGGTGTCAGTTACAATAATACATAAGAAACTAAACTATACCGGGTGTGGCCTGTCATATGAGCAAGTAGATTCTAATTTTTTTCGGAAAGGTTGAAAGATAGCAAAAGAATGATATATAGCCGGAAGTCATTTAATTAATTAAAAGCCGGTAACAAAGGACTTCTTGGATGCAAGCCATGGATTTTTTTTATTGCTTGTAATTCTAAACAGTATCTTAATAAGGCTCTCGTGGCGTGATGCCAATTAGTAAGAAGCGTTTCCGCGTTGTAAGTACCTGTCCCTAAACTACGAAGTGCAAAATTCGAACTTCGTATCTTGTCGTCCCGCTGACGCTAATATTTAATATGAGAGTGAAAGGGATGGTACGATACGAACTTCGATTTTCGAATTTCGTAGTAGCCCCCCTGTCCCTAAACGTGATGTAAATTAGTCAAGAATTACTTGTGCCATAGCAAAGTTAATGAAATACCTGTTCAATATTGCGACCAGCGGTATATATACAAGCGAACAGCGAACTATTTTGTAATAAATTCGAGTACATTCCATGAGTTTTTAATAATAGGGAATATGCACGGAAACATTTTTTTCTTTATTAATTTAACGTGATACAAAGCTGAAAAAAAACAAAACAAAGAAAAACACAGTTTTTCTTTTTCTTTTAAAGAAATTTATCAAAATTCTTCAACACCCTTTTCGTCAAACGACAAAAAGATGTTTATCTAATAAAAAAAACTTGCTATTGCCCACTGCGCTGTAAACATGTAAATCACGTACTTTAAGTGCCTACAACCTTTTTGACAAAACAAACGTATGAATTACTTTATGGACTGGTAACGAGTACGCGCTACCTCTCTACCGGCACATCGAGATTTTTAATTTTTTTTTCTGTTCATTGCGTGTGTTGCATGCTAACCACTGTGCGGCGAGTGTGCCGGGGCCACGCAATGAACAGCAGGGCTACTATGAAACTCGAAGTTGGTGTCGTGCGGTCCCTCTGACATTTATACTATTTAATACGAAGCGAGAGGGACGGTACGATACGAACTTCGAGTTTCGTAGTAGCCCTGCAGGCCATATTCGAACTTCGTATCTTGCCGTCCCGCTGACGCTAATATTATTTAATACGAGAGTGAAAGGGACGGTACGAGACGAACTTCGATTTTCGAGTTTCGTAATATACCCCAGAGATCACACTCGCCGCGCAGCCGCACGGTGCGGCCGGGCCGGCGCGTGCGCAGGAAGCTGTCACGTCACAAATCACCTTTTCCTGCTGATTTCATTATGTTTATGACGATATTTTATTTATACAATAATGGTGATTTGAAATCAAGATTTTACAGTTAATTTCGGCCTAGCAGCTTCGCTTCGTCCCAGAACTCCCTACCCTATCGTCGGTGATACTGCAATACCGCGTAGGTAACTAGCGTTTTCCATAAGGTATAATTTTCACTGTCAGAACAGTACGATGTTAGTTGTAGTGTTGTAGAAAATTATACTATATGGTTCTCACAAAATCTAAAGATCAAATAATTTACTTTGCGGAGGTCCAGATCAATGAACTAAATTACTTTGCTCACCCGCGACCTTATGATAGCTACATACTCGTGGGTACGTTTCTGCAAGAAATGTGTCTTCATACAGTTCTTCCACCTCCGCACTGTAAGAACACACACAAATCGTCCACTCGAAACGCGTCAGTGTAGTGTGGTGGTGGTGATAGATGGGTCTGTGTGATTTGTGTGTGTTCTTATCTTACAGTGTGGAGGTAAAGGAACTGCATGAACAGATTTCTTGCATAAACATAACTATTATAAGGTCACGGGGGAGCAAAGTAACTGTTTCAGTTCATTTATTCCTGGTCTTTATAAAAATAAGTTGTATGTGAATGGTTTTGGGTTGGCCATTTGCGAGTCTGTCAGGACTTACAAGATGGACGATTACCATCTTAAGCATACAAAGATATCTTACTTATGTGACAACTTCCGCTATAAATATGCAAGACTTATTACACGATGATTACTCGTTATGATGATATTGTATGAACCATAATGTAAAGTAATTCTACAGTCATTAGCTCTATCATTATTGTCCTTCGCATTTTTTGTGCTGACTCGACTAGGTACTGCACTGTTTCTGTTTACTATTGCGTAGTCTTCATTTCTTCAATTTAGAGTCTTAGGGGCTGTTTCACCACCCATTGATTAGTTTTAACTGACGGATAGATGTGATGCCGTCTCTGTTTGATTAAATTTGTTCGAATAGATGGAGACGGCATCACATTTATCCGTCAGTTAAAATTAATCAATGGGTGGTGAAACAGCCCGTTAGTGTCATTGTGAGCATTATTATTTAGCGGTTCTTACACGCATTAAAATCCCCATATACCTATGCCATGGTTTTGTTAGTTAAAAATAAATGTAAAAACTTAATAAAAATAATAAATTGATCAACAAGGGAGGAAAGGGACCGATATCACCCGAGATAGTTTTGGCACCCGAGCATAGCTCTGCTTTTCATTTTGACTACAAGGAACGTAATTTCGTCAATTAAGTTTTGTTATTTTTGAGTAAAATGCCTGTGATACACGGACGGATCAACAGATGGTCGGACAGGACGAAACTATAAGGGTTTTTATAATTTTGAACCCCAAAAAGTAGAATTTTAATATATTGTAGGTACAGTGGACATCAGATATTTCGGAGCGGCCAAGATTATCAAAAATATCGAAACAATAACTCTAATGCCTTGAGAATAGAGTGCATGTTGACTGCTCCGAATATATGTGATGATGACTGTACCAAAGACTGTATTGTGTTGTATAGGCTGTGTGCACGTAAACCATTGCCATTTAACGAGCATGTTTCTACGATAAGTAAGTAAATAGCTACTTTTTTAAGTGCATATTTTTTTGTTAAATTATAATAAGTACCAATAATGAATAATTATAATAGGTAATAAGGTAGTAGGTATTAATATGAACCTCCGCAAAGTAAAGCGATTCAATAAATTATTTAATAATAGGTTATCGAAAAAAAGTAAACTTAAATAATTTAAAATCAATTTAACTGACATCGAAATTTTGTTTATCGACCCGCGGGAACTATGCAATTTTCCTGGTTAAAGCTCCACTCTTGGGTTTGGGAGTAGACCCCCACTCTGCGCCCGCGCCGATGACGTCACGCGATCGTGCGTCGACCGCCATTAGCAATAGGAAGCGAGTTCAGGGACACCCTGCGTTATGTTTATAGCCGAATAGAATACTGCCTTGCTGTTTATAAATACATATCTGTTGATGCCCCCGACTTTGTCTGCTAGAGTTCAGTCCGATCTTCTGTCCTGCGTAAGGTCACCCTAAGTCTAAATTTTGTAAACGTATCCAATTTTCTAGTTTTCGATTGGACTTCGACTGACTTATCAATTTTCCTGGATGATTTACTAAATAAAAAAAAATAGTAAGAAAATATTTGTTTATGATTAGGTAGGTACTTGGCAAGGCAACAGTCCTCCATTAACTTCTTCTTTTCATTTGTGATTACCTGATTACAACCTTTTCCTTAGCTTGCTCTAATTTGTTTATAATATTTAATTGGATCAAATCTTGGAAGCTTTTGGCCCACTTCCGTGCCCGGATTAGCTTGAAATTTGGCGTACCTACGTAAATCTGGTGACAACATAATCTGGCAGTGACATCTTTGTAGTCCGGCCAGTATTGTTATTTGGCACGGAAATGTAGTTGAGATGACAATGCAAGTACAGTCAACAAAAATTACAGTCAGCAAAAAACTTGTATTTTAAATGAAATGTTTAACAAAAACTTATTTTGAAATAGCAACCCTACTCTCGCGGAAACTACCAAATTCCGGGATAAATATGTCTGTTTCTGGGTCACAGTCTGTATAACTAAATACAGGTGACAACTGAAGTTATTTATTAAACGGTTGCACCTAGTACAGTCAAGTGCAAAAATATTCGAACCCCTCAAAAATATGTTCTACAGCCTTATTGCGTCGGAATAAGAGTCTGTGGTACATATTTTTGAAACTTTGAATAAGTTCATAATATTTTTAACACTGACTGTAGGTACCTACTTGGACGCGGGGCCTAATTAAAAGAGCTACGTCTAGAATGCGCGTTGATGTCTAATAAAACGTAATGTTATCCTTCAGTGAAGACAAGTTATTTGTACTACTTAAGCTAAAATGTAACTAAACCGGCACGAAAAACGTATTTTAGTAAACAGGAAAGTAAGATTATCAGCTTTCCCACGCCACCGGCCGTATCGTCTCCACAAATCTGAGGAAATTCTGACTCAAGATCTTTCTTACGATTACGTTTAAAAACAAGCCATTGCTTGGAAGTTACTTCATATAATACACGTTTGTTGTGACAATATAAGTGATGTCATATATATCCAGTAATGGAAGGATCTAATAATGGACATTAGCAGTGATGCAACGAACACCTACTACTTTTACGAATACGAATAGCTAACAATATCAATTCATGGCAAAAAATGCTATTTTATTCATTAACGTTTAGTAGGTAATCAAAATTCACTGCAAATAACTTTTATTTCGTAGATTGCTAGGTTTCATCATTTTTTTTTGGTAGGATTACCAGCTGTTAAAAAAAAACCTTTTGTTTGAGGCTATAGTGGATGTTTTATACAAAAACATTTTTCTTTTTTTTTCTTGCACAGGAAAATGTAAACGTGCAGAAATGCGACTATATAGGTAAGCAGAAGGTCATCTTTACGAATGCCATCCTGAGATTTAACGAATACGAATATTCGTTAGTGAGTTGATATTAGGGGTAGGTATACGAATAATCGTCCCTCTTCTAGGCTTAAAAAATCTGAAAATAAGTTATAGTAGGTTTATAACGATTTTAACCAGAAAACTATCACAAGTTAATTTTAATCTTACGACAATACCTATTACAGCTGTGAGTTATTAAATAAAATTAATCATTCACTTTACTTGGTACTGAGTAATAAAGAACTGCTATATTTCGACCATTGTATGTTAATTATTTAGAAAAACTGAACAAAGAGCGACGGTGGCACTAAAACCTGTTCTCTTAAACATTTCCGATGGTTATTTATATTTGTGACTTTAGGTCAACCGCAACAAAACTAATGGGAAAAGTACTGTTACAGCTGTTAAGTCATTTTATTTTTCATCTTAAGCTTTCCAGCATCATTAGGCATAGAACCTCCCAGGGCTATTTACGCTTCTATAAAATCTAATTCCGAAATAATTAGTTCTGTTTTTATATTGTATGTAAATTCTTTATTGTAATTTCTTATTCTAAAATTCCACTAAATTCTATTCTTCATGATACCTGACGTACTTTATAAAGAACTAGGTAATAAATATTAAGACCTAACTGCCAAATGTACTAAATAAAGTACAAATTATTGAATGAATCATCATCATCATCATGTTAGCCGAAAGACGTCTACTGCTGGACATGCCTCTCCCAAATTGTTATTATTCACTTCAACTATCGTTACAATTCTCTCTCTCTCTGAACATTGAATGAATAGTGAACTTTAAATATACTTAAATAATTTCTAATGTTATAAAACTAACGACGCTATATATGTTATTTAAGCACTACAAGAAAGTCGGGCTATGGGGATTATTCAAATAATTTTTTTATTGAAATATGATAAAAACATTCTAAATTCAGCAACAAACTCGCCGTATTTTAAGAAATTTACATTTACGCAGCTGGCATCTCTAAAATTGACAGGTGGCGAATAATATAAGTATAAAAGGCGTCTTAAAATTGTTTTGCGTATTTGAACAGGTGATAGAATTAATTTGCACACCCCTGTAAAGGTTTTTCGGGATTTTTTTACTGTGATTAACTAATGTTGGAGGTTAGTGCCATTGATGCGGTAGGTACACTGTGAACATCGATCAATGTAGGAAAATATTTATTTACCAAAACCTACAATTAACTCTGGCGGCACTATATTGAACTTTGAAATGAAAATGTTGGGGTATTTTCAACTTTTCTAAGTCAGTTAGGATGGTTCAAACGCAAAATAATACCACTAGTCAAGCAGAATACAAAATGGCTATTAACGCCTGGTAGGTATGTTGAAACTAAAAAAAAACTGAATTCTAGTCACATCTGTTTTAATAAGCACAAATTCTGCTGATTTAAAAAAAACAATAGGGTAGCCTTAAATTTGGCACATATCTGTGTCAGAACATTCGAGGGGTTAAAGCTACGAATAAATAATAAGTCAGGAAGCGTAAAACAAAAAGTGACCATACCTTAAACCAAAACGACTTATGATTCAAATACAAATCATTTTCGAGGTTGCAAATAGACGTGCTTGTTGATTGGTTAAAATCCAGAAAGAAACCAGGGATTGGTTTACTCGCGTTATGTAATAATATAAGAGTCAAATGACGCGCAGAACACGCTTTTAAGCCCTGCCTACTAGGACACGGAAGGCCATTTTTATAACGCAGTTACAATTCCAGACTTATTATTTATTCGTATAGTATTAAAGTTACCTATCCCTAAGGTAAAATATACAGTACATACCTAATTGTTCGACTCCGTGCCAGTATAGGTAGTCAATTCCAAGGATATTGTTGTTTCTTCCTAAAACAATCCGTCATTTGCAATTATTTCTAACAAGTTTTCTGAGCAATTGTTTTGTAAATAATTTACAAAACCGTGTTTCGCACGGCATTGGTTGCCATACAGACACGAATCATCTGATAACTGAAAAGTAATTTGTAAATATTATTTGCAAAACTCGTTTCCTAGTACAGAAAACTGGAAACAAGGTTCGAATATAATATTTTAAAATAATCTCAATAGATCAGCAACTGTAATTAATCGTGACATGTAAATTAATATACATCAACCTGGTGAATAGCTCTATTGTAGTCTAAACAAGGTTGTTTTTATTTAAGGGGTTTTCGTCCACTGTTGGACATAGACCTTCGTCACTTCGGTTGGATGCGCCTGCGTCCACTGGGAAACCGCAGTTTTGACCATTTCACCCGTCTATCTCATTGGTGGACGTGATACGCTGCGCTTGCCGATCTGCGGTGTAGTAATGCGCGGTTCACATTATTCCAGTAAAACCGTTATGTAGCATGACATTGCGGTGCTCGATCGATCTTGTGTACGTCGTTTGGATTGTGACCCAGCAATGTATCACTACTAGCACGATTTTACAGGAATAATGTGAACCAGCCATAAGTGTGTTTTGTTAAAGCTTAGTTTAGTTAGTTTCGTATCAATGTACAGATTCGACTGACAGGTATTTTTTCTTCCACTTCCAAGCGCACGAGTAGGTAAATGCAGCGAGATAAGTATAAGAATCGGTTTCATTCCTCTTGTGTGAAGCTAGGACTTAATTATAGTAACTATTATACTTAGGTAATGATATCTTACGTATATCAAAATAACATTCCTCTGACCTTCTGCACCGCGCGTCACGGCCGCGGTGCAATCCAATCGAAACTGCAAGACGCCGACAAAAACACAAAAACCAGCGATAGTTGCCACTGCCCTGCCCTAAGCTACGTGCTTTTTCTGCTGCGTTATAAATTTCTCCTTATTATGTGTTGCGTAATAGTTTTCTGCAGGACAAAGTAACGTTGATTAAGTTTGTTTTTCGAAATCGACAGAATATATTATACCCGCCTTCCACTGGACCGTCGTGCCTCAGGACGAGCCAGCAGAAGTGGAGCTATAGTCGTCTACTTTACTTAGATAATAATATACCATCTATTGGGCTTCTACCGATCCTACTGACTCGTTCTGAGGCACCGACTTCAAACGGGTAAAAAAATATTTTCATAGTTTTTGGTAAGTTTTTTTTTGAACTATCACCAATATTTTATGTGGGCAGTGATCTTCGTTACGTTCGTTCGGTTATATTTTAAGTTCGCATGACATTTATATTCCTCTTATAATTTATTCTGTGATCGATACCCACTACGTGTATGTTGATGACTGCATCCATCAACAATATTAGTTGTAAACTTTATCATTTGCCAAGCCGACAGGGAATTGAATTGACTCTTAACGGATACCTTTGTTTTGTTTGGCATGGTGTGTCGTTGGATATGGTGAGCGTCACCTCGTTTAAGTTAAACATGTTAACTAGACTATCTGTGGGATGGGATCCTGGAATTGGCTCTGTGTTGCTATTCCTACTACTTACATATCTTGTGTTTTTAGCTGTTGCTTCTCCTTAATAAATAAATAAATTTAATTTACTACAAAAGAACTAGGCTGAAAGTTAGTTAAGAACTCTATCGATTAAACTAGCTTCTTATTAAAAAAAAAATGTGGTAGAGCCTCACTGTAACCACTTGCTGGCTGGAATTCAAATTCAAATTCAAATCATTTATTCAGTAAATAGGCCGCAATGGGCACTTTTACACGTCATTTTTTAAACTCAGCGCTTTCGGAAAGACCATCATTGCCAAGAAAAATGCGCCGCAAGAAACTTGGCAGAAAGTCATTTTTTCATAATAATATAATTACAAATAAAATACTTAAAAACTACAGTATACAATTACAGAAAAAAATAGAAAAAATAATAATAATAATGGAGTACGAATAGGCCGGCTCGACCGGGTTACTAGTATATACCACACTCCCACAGAAGACCGGCGTGAAATAGTACTTTTGCTACTGTGTTTCGTACGGTGAGTGGGAGATCCGGAGGCCCAACTCCCCTCCCCCATTATCCCCCTTTTAGGCCGGCAACGCACCCGCAGTCCTAATAATGTTGTAGATGTCTATGGGCTGCGGTGATCACTTACAATCAGGTGACCCGCATGCTCGTTTGCCAGCTATTTGATATAAAAAAAACATCAATATCGGTCTGCCCGTTTGGAAGCTATGATGCATACAGACACAAGACACGTCAAACTGCCACCCCTCTTTTTGCTTCGGGGGTTAACCCTTTTCTTGGCAAGTTGAAACAAGTGTACTGAATTCAAGCCTCGTTGGACTCTCGTAGAGCTACTTAACAAAAATAACCCAAAAAAAAACAAAAAGATGATCTAAAATTATGTACCTATTTTATAAGATGCAATAAAAGAAAAGGGTCATGAAATTAAGGTGACCTACGATTCATCTGTACCTTATTTCGCCTAACCTATAGCCTAACCAATTACCAAGCCTCTTGTAAAACTGTATCACGATCGTCTAAAAACAGCCATTGTGCGCCGTCGCACGCCTCGAACCTTGAATGAACTTTGCGCAACAATAAGTATAATTATTAATTGAACGCCGGTTAAGTAACGCGCATTATACAATGCGCGTGAGAATCAAAACGATTCTGTAACTCGGATGAACAAATAAACACTCTTATTTGATAGATTTCGTGTAAACTTTCTTGGTTTACTTGTGCATTATGTAGATGTACAAAACCGGCCGTGTGCGTGTCAGCCCAAACAGATTATAGGGTTCCGTACATACCAAATAAGACCAATTTATAAATTACATTTTACATCACCAAAAATTCAACAAAGTAACTTTGTAAAGGGAGGCATTTTTTTGCAATATTACGTAACTGCACAATAGCCTCCTGAGTCTTGACTTTTTTTCACAAACTTAGTGCCTAAGATCTAGACGTGATTGACCTGTTTTATTATCTTGGATATTATTTTGAAATTCTTAGAATTCTTTATTCAATGAACAATTTGTACTTTATAAAGTACATTCGGCCGTTATTCTTAGTGTTAATTGGTCCTTTATAAAGTACGCGAGGGCTCAGGAGGATAGAGAATTATGCAAGACTGTATTATTTGTTAATTCGACTTACAAACGATACAAAACAATACAAATATTCTTTATAAAACACCACACATGAATACAGTGAAATAACCAAAAAAGGTAGGCAATAGGCGGTATTATCGCTTAAAAGCTATCTCTTCCAGACCACCCTTTAAATGCGGAAGCAAATACAAAAAGGCTGAACACACATAGGTATATAGGCAAACAAAAATTTCGAAAGCTTCAATCTTAAAAGGCATTCGGCTGTGAAATGCATTTTTAACGTTCGAATTTTCCACTTTGCTCTTTTGCTATCCAAATCTTATAAAGAATGTATGGAGCCTGTGCCACAAAAGCTCAAGGTAGAGTTCACCTTTTCACGTTCGTTCACTCACATTAAATATTTCGAACTGATTGCATTTACTATACTTATAGTCTATTCGAGTATGTATCTTTAATATTTGATTTTCCTGAAAGTACGTCTTCGGTAGATATAACAGTACTTTTTGTAGTTTTTTAACCCCTACGCAAAAAAAGAGTGTTATGAGTTTGATTCCAATGTCTATCTATCTGTCTACCTGTCTGCGGCATCGTAACTCTCAAAAGGATGGACCGATGCAATTTTTTTGCTTGAAAGCAAGTTTCCTTGTAGTAGTTGGCTTACTAGAACACTTCCTTCGTTAACTATGCGTCATTAAAATCGGTTTAGCCGTTTATGAAATATTGAGTTTGACATGACATGGTCTATGTTGATTAGGTTATTTAACACTTAAAATGGGCCCTACCTGTGTCTCCTAATACTTTTTTTGCTTAATTTTGTTAACTTTAAATTCCACGGTGATATCACTTGAAACCGGACACGTATACCTACAGAAGTCTGACGACAATGCCATAGTAAATTACCAACACAAAAAGAGTCGGATGAACTCGCTTCCCCTTTTGAATCTTACATAAGATCACCACTGACCAAAGGTGAAAAGTAAAAGTAACATAAACATAATTTTTGCTTACTATTGTGATCCTCATCTCAAAGCTGATATATTAATAATTAAATTCATTTATTCAAGTAACATTATGACTCATTTTGTTAAACATTTTGTTAGTAGAAAATTACAATAAGTAAAATAAAATAAGAAATAAAAACAAAATTAAATTCACGGAAATACTTCATTATTTGACCATCCCACTAGAGATGGCACAACAGCGTTTTATATACGGGCAGTCCCATCTGTTCACATACCTACCTTCCAACGCCCAATATAAGCAGAAATAATATTTGCTCGAACAAGGGAGGTTTGCCCCCACCCCTCTCAAGTCTTAATTGACTGATATAACAGCCCATAGACACTAATAAATAAACTACAGGCCGGAGCTACGTGAGTCGTAGATCCAAAAAACTATTCAGACCATTCATCATCATCATCATCATCATAATTATAAACGGTCTGCTCACGTACCCGCATTGTGTGAGGATCTTCTCTTAAAAGATTGGCTGCATACGGGTAAGCTACGCATGCACATGATCGACACCGACGGTGTTGAAGCTTGACCTATACTTACTACGAAGTGCAAAATTCGAACTTCTTATCTTGCCGTCCCTCTGGCGCTAATATTATATTTATATAATACGAGAGCAAGAGGGTGGTACGATTTTGGCCAAAGTCTGCCGGATCACATCATCATCATTCGGACTATTAATTATTAAAATAGAACCAGACAATGATGAAAATGTCAAAAGTCTTAGCCTCGTTAAATGTAACAACCATAAACAACTCCTGTTTACGACGTTTTTATTAAAACGTCCTCCGTAACGACTTTAGACGGTCCTTTCCCAAACTGTCAAAACAAGACTCTATAATGAAATTGCTTATCTTACATGACCCTGCTGGAGCAAGGAAAGATAAAGAATTTACGACTGTTAAATAAAATTCTTACACACCCTCTTTAGATAATCTGGGATCGGATAAACGCCCTTCATTAACATGTTTTTATTAGCTTCGCTTTTAACCATCTAGGTGTCTGTTTTTTTAACTTGATCACTCACTTGTTAAGGTAAACGTCTGAGTGCTTGATACCCTTGCTGTCATCTCTATTGCCAATTAAATAAGATTAAAGATGCCAAATATTGAGACAGTGAGGAGCACTCGTACTTTTACCTTAGTGTATTGACACGATACCACAGAATAGATACGAAACTTGAAATTGTGCATAGTTATTGATGACAATATAATAATAATGTAATGTATATCTATACATTTAAACTCTTTAATGCTTATTAACAATACAGGTAGGTTAACAGAACAAAATACAAAGGCAAACTTATCTCTAGTAAGGGATATATTCCAGCTAACCTGGATAGGAGAAGACAATTTATAAAGATAAGCAAACAGTCGAAATTATTATTTATTAATTAATAGTCGAAAGAAAAACAGAAAGTCTAAAAATAAATAATAAATAGAAAACTTTAAACAATAAATCATACATTTAAACAGATACTTAATTAAATAGACAAAATATGAAATATGACACAAAAACAGACGTTTTGCTACAGGTGTCAGTGATAACCCCAATTTCTCTGAACGAGGCCACCGACGAAGATTCCCTTCGGGACAAGGGACGAGGGTATATCGTTCCATAGCTTAAGAGAGTGCAAAATCAACATGGATTTGGGCATAGAAGTTTCCTTGTGACGTAGACAAAGGATTACTTATATAATTACTAATGGGTGCATAAAAACGACAATTTGTACCCATTTATGAAACGAAAAAGTTCGTTCAGAGTCTACGGATATCACTGGGGCATTATCATAACATGACAAAGAAGGGTACTTAACAACAAGAAGCAGGGTTGAGTTTTTACAAGCTTTTATTTAACTTGCCGTAGGTCAAGTTACAGCTTATAGTGGTCTAATAAAAATGAAAATTTTTGTGGGTCCTTATCTGCTCGCATACTTATTGGAAGTCCGAATGTACCTAATGTTTGTCAGAATGATAGATTTTCATAAAAAATCTTTTTTCTCTGAATCCAATGATTGTTCAGAAGTGTTATAAAACAAACCTATAGTTTTCAAGGTTACTAACCTATAGTTTTCTATAGAATGACCATTAAAAAAATTCAGAAAAATTTAAGGTTTCAGTGGGAAAAAAAATTTGAAAAGTGGGACAAACGATGATTCAGACAAAATTATTGTATGACTTGCGAAGAGTATGCGAACTTTGTCGCTCCCCTTCTAGTAATATTTTTTTTTGATTAGCCTATTTTTGTGTCCCACTGCTGGGCAAAGGCCTCTCCTCTCTTGCTCCACTCCTGCCATCAAAGGCGAGCTCCCTCCATCCCACATTATAGGCATCTAAGTCGTCCCTCCATCTCCTCTTCGGTCTGCCTCTATTACGGTACTCTTCCCATTATTTTACAATTTTCATATGTGGGTAGTGTTGCAGTACAAACACTACAATGGTAAACGAGAGCGGTGCGCATGCGGACGTCATCATCGCGATACCGTTGCGACACAATAGGGTGTCGTCGGTGGACTGTTTACTTTGATACTGATACACACGTTTTGTAATAGCTTTTATACGATTTACGTACTTGTTACAGGGGTATGTCAAAGAGGAATAGAATAAAGGATACATTTGTCAATAGTGTAAGGTAGATAATAGTAACTACACGTACAGAGTACATTTTAAAATGACAGTTGCCGAAAATAGTAGAATTAATACGTGTTGGGAGCACGCAGCGAATTAAACGAACTACATTAGCGAAGCTTTTAAATGAATAAGGTAAAAACATGACCCTCCTTCGGGCAGTCGGGTAAAAAGGTAGTTTATTGATATGAACCAGGGGGAGTAGGTTACTTAGAAGTAACGTAATAATATTTTTTTATGTCTATAATGTATGTTGCAGAAATAAGCACTACCTTTTCTGTAGGTACAGTTAAGAGTATAAGTAGTGCCCGGTGTCGCTAAGAAGTCAATCCTGGAGAGCTTCTATGAAATTCGAAATTCGTATCGTACCGTCCCTCTCACTCTCGTATTAAATAACATAAGCGTCAGCGGGGCGGTACGATACGAACTTTGATTTTCGAATTACTTAGTATTTAATTTCTTGTAGCCGTACAGGTCCCTAGTAGCTTTTTACGACACCCACGGGAAGGGACGGCTCTGGCCTATTCTAAAACCACATTGACATAAATTCAACAGGAGACTACTCTACTCATCAAAGATATTTTAAGTACTTATTATAATAATTACTGTACGAACTGTATTACTTTTGTCTTTAAAATTTAGACCAGTCTTTTGCGCCTTGTGGGCGCTGGAGGCCTAGAGGGGGCGGTAAGAGGCCCAGAAAGAATCTTCACCTTTGTGCCTTCATTAGGCGAGACTCATATGTTATTGAGGTTTTTAAGGTGAAAAAAATTGGGGGCGAAATAAGTTTGGGAACTTCTGGTTTAGACCCATCCGAACAAT
Organism: Choristoneura fumiferana; assembly: GCF_025370935.1. Classification (NCBI taxonomy): domain Eukaryota; kingdom Metazoa; phylum Arthropoda; class Insecta; order Lepidoptera; family Tortricidae; genus Choristoneura; species Choristoneura fumiferana. The sequence continues at coordinate 18,176,411 of NC_133483.1, forward strand.
TCAAACTAAGACATCTCATTGATTGGTTCAGTCAGGGCGACTCTGTGGATCATCATCATCATCATCATCGGCCTATCTTAGTCCACTGCTGGACATAGGCCTCTCCAGTTGCACGCCACTGAGCACGATCCTCGGCCAGTCTCATCCAGTTCTTGCCAGCTAACCTGCGAAGATCACTCTGTGGATGCCCATATCAAAAAGCTACAATACTTAACTTGTTTCTACGCTAAAACTGCACATGTCTGTATGACATAATTATAATATACATGTTAACATCTCAACTTCGACGCAATAAATCCACAGTTATAATTTGTAATTTAATTGCGTTAATTATTTAGCACTTTATGACATAGCTAGGTACACGCGTGTGAGCCAACGCACAATCAGGCCGAAACGAAGCCATCCGCTCTCTTAATTACTCTAATTATCATTTATCAGCTGTTTATGGCTCTGTGTTCGGATTGTTTGTCGATTATAAAACGGTTTATGATTGTTAACACGGACACATTCTTTGCATGTAGACATTGCACATTTTCTGTGCCGATCCAATCCAATTTAATCATTTAGGTATGTCCCGTTTTACATAATTTTGTATAATTATTACAGCATGAGAGCGGGTCTGTCGAAGACGTTTTGAAATTATTAAATGACGTAGAATAGTTACTATTATCACGGCTTTTCTAAGAAATTTAAAGCTTGAAAGGGAGTCTTAAGTGTCGGAATAAAATCATTAAATCTTTCCGTAATGTATTGATGCAAAATTGCGTTAGGTAGTGAAAGGTATATCCTATCCTAGGTATATTCTATGTAGTAATAAACCATCAGCACAATACAAGAGGCCATAAATTCGTTCTTCAAGTAGTGATAGTCAGAAACGTCTGTTTGGAAGACTAGATAGAAAATCTAAAATACATTTATTACAATTGCATTCTGCCGCATCCTGCCTAACAACATAAAACCTTTCGTTGACACGTCACGTGTTTTTGTAACACTGTTGATACAAGCAAATACTGTCTTGTCTGGCGCAAACTGCCATTGTGCGTTCCACACTTGTACCAATATATTGATAATAAAAGTGTTATTCTCAAAAAGCTGCAAGGCTGAGCCATTGTTGTGCGGTGCAATGTTGATCCCAGGTAAATAATACGTTATATTATATTGTCTAATTAAATTAATCCTTCACGCTACGCGACTGTTTTTTTTGTCAACAAGGCGGATTTAAAGTTGGTTGTTTCTGGATGTTTAGGCAAATCACACTCGCCAAGCACAGTTTCAGAGTTCCAATACATTCAAATTGTATTTATTTGTTCTACACAGGTCATCACAATAGATGTATTAGGTAAAAACTGAAGTAAAAGAACTATCGAATGTTGTAGTAACATGTTCGTATACATAAGTCGACGTTCCATATTTGAAAAATAACTTTGAGGGCTATCGCGAATGAATTCGCCACTAGAGGCGCTAGTGTAGCGTGAAGTCTCGAAATGTCAAATCTCATAGGTTTTGAGTGAGCTACGCGGGTTTATTTTTAATTAGAATAATTTTGTGAATATTTTGTAATATCTGAAATTAATTATGGCAAATATGCGTTCCGGGGCAATGAATTCTGTGTTTTGAAGTTTTGTCTTTGAAACCTTTGTTTATTACTATGTCTATACTGTTGCACGATATTTTTATGGTAGGTTTTAAGGTGTATTAAATATGATTTTAATCTAAACTTTGTTTTCACGCCCGTTATAACAGACTTTGAAAGCCATACTTACTTAAAAACCTCACGCAACAGTGCGCCATCTAGTGAGAAAAAAAACGATAGCCCTCATTCTGTGCACTGCTTATACCTACAACAGGTCATTTAGGTACTTAAGTTTTTCGTCTACATAATATACAGTTGGTAATGAATTAGTGACACCGTATCTCAGTATATTATTAGTTATATATTGGTTGGAATAGCGCATTGCCGCGAAACTAATTTTGGCTAAACCATGTATTTAAATAGAAAGGCCAATTTTAAATTTTTACTCCTACGTATTATTAAATTCGTAAGTATAGTTTTTGAGAAATCTTCCCTTGAGAATACAGGCTACCGAGAATAAATACGAGATATTTGGGAAGCTTCTTTAGAACCTACGAGTATAAATATTAACCTGAAATGTAACCGAGATGTGCTTGCAAGTGCTGAAGAATTTCAAGTACCTAGGTACTTAAGTAATGTTGCTTTCTAGAAATTTACGACGCAGCGTTGTATTTCAGGATGCCTTAAAGTGCTTTTCTACGTAGGTATCTACACTTCAGTATGGTTCATAAGTTGTACTTAGTTGATTCCGCCATGTAGGCAATTTTAGGAACGACTGAACTAAATCTAAAAATTCTTTCACTGAAAACTTTACAATATCTGTTTTTCCTTAAAGTTTTTTCAATATAATTAACCGATTGGAATTTTAACTATGTCGTACGCCAAAGAACAAAACTGCAACTTGTTAAGTATACAAAGTATAGCGAAACTAATGCAATTTGTACGTCACTCGCATCTATCGCTTGGTGCCGATGTCAAAACTGGCTGGCGCAAAGTGAGTTTTGAGATCAAGTTTTAAAGTTCATTAACCGTTAACGAACCATTTCAGGAGTAATATCAAGAGCTACTAGATAATTATATCTACTTGCTCCTCAAATTACTGTCATACTGCCAAACTTAAAAATTTAACGGAAACTACCGAACGCATTTAAGTAACAAAGAGTTTTGAAATGCCTTGTTGTGTTTACACCGGTAATATCAAGATATTAATCGCAGTAATTAACAATAAGTAATTGTTTTTTTAAGCACTTTAATTATGCGAAATAAACATTCCTTAAATATTTAATGACTGTTATGACTTATTAACCGTTATACTCGTCACAAATTGACTTGTAAACGCAGATTTGTTTCATTTAAATTTCAAGTATGAATGAGAAAGGTGTTTACTCTTAACTATATTATTTTAATAAAGTGCGTTAATCAAAATAAAGCTAGGTGTATATAAAAAAAAACTAGGAAACGTCACGTCGTTTTTGGCCGCAAATTAAGTGCCACAGATAATAAAGCAAGTCGGTGTCACCGGTGCGGCTGTGTAGGCTAGCGTGTCAGTGTATTTAATCTGTGTAGTTAATGCGGTTAGACGTGTGCTCGCGCAAATCGCAAATACAAGGTCAGTGTTACATAGATTAAGAAGCTTATATCTTTTTAGATTTACGTTTCTAACCATGAAGATTGGTTAGATTAATTTAAACTTGACTTTAATAGGTTTAACTCTTATTTTAGACTTTTTTACATAGAACAGATAAATATACCTACCTACCCCTTTAATTACCTTGTATTATATAACTTTTAATTGTACGCAAAACATATGAAAATAACAGTTAACAAAACAAAGAGATCTACAAAGGCGAACTTATCCCCTAAAGGGATCTCTTCCATTTTTGCGACACTCTAGGTAGACGAGCAACTTTTTGGTGACTAGGGATTGGCTATCCTTTAATGAGTAACATGAGTCACTCACATGTACTAGTAGTTGAGGTATGCCCGATATGTTTCTTACCAATCCGAGGTTCCAAATCCAACTCCACCAGTGCCAACTGATTCTGTTTGAGCCTACTTTGGCAAGTAATCACGGAATTGTTCGAAACATGTTAAGCATACCTTAACTACTAATACGATTGACTATAATTATTTTAGTAATAGTTTAGGTAGTAGTAGTTTTTATAACTGTTATAACCTTTTTTATCTATGTTATAATATCATCAAATCAAATTATAAAGGTACTCGTACGTGCCTAACAGCTAATTATCTTGATTTTTTTCTACACTAGGATGAGACTTGTTAAACCAGTTCACAAACAAGCAAGATAAAACCAGATTTTGAAAACTACATGCTAAATAAAAGCATATTAAATTAATCAACCAACCCATTCGAACTACGTTACAATGGGTCTCTGACTCTGACTAACGTAATTCCAAATACTACTTAAGATATACATCCTAAATATATCTTTCGTAAAATTTTATATATTTGAAGTTAAAGCAGAGACCAACTGATATTATGAAGGTTGAAAATACAATACACAATAAATAATAATAAAAAAACAATTTCTAAGTAGCCCTATCACATAGTGCCCAAAAGGCCAACAGTATTCTCTCAGTTTCGTCAGATAGCTGCTGGCCCTTTAGCCTCCAGTTGTATCGACCTGGCGCTTAATAATTTAATCAGAAAAATAAATTCAGAGTAAAATCCGAGGAGTTCAACGCATAAGTATTTAACTTTAACTAGCTCTACTTATTTTATACTGTATTCAGCACAATCCAAAAAAGTTTAACGTAACCTCTGTCCTGGAAGCACTTACCACGGGAGTTGCCATTATAGTCTAACTTTTTGAACTGAGGTCATCCCTTAAGACTGCAATTGTGTGGTTAAACACAAAATTAAGATAATGAGCTCGTAGTAAAAGCAGATTTTATAGCCGCCTTGGAAAGCTATAGATTCTATTTTCTTGGGAAATAGACTAAAAAAGACACTAACAGAATTGGTTGGCAGTTACGAGAGCAAAAAAGCAGATAATAGGATTCAGTATTTAAGACTATCGCGGTCATTACTAATAAATCAAGGTACGCGGAACAAAACCCGAATTTAATTCATAAAATTAGATAGTAGGATTATTTAGATACAATGCTACTATGATAGCAGACAGGTAAGTGGATGAGTTTAGTTCAAAAAATTTAAACTTTACCTCTTCTTTGGACCACATTTTTTTCTGCACATCTGCACATTTTCTGCACATTTTTTTCTGCTTAATTATGACAAAATGTTATGTTCTTAATACAAACTCATGGTATGGTCATGGTCAATGTGTTCATTGCATGTAAATTCATCAGCACCAATATCTGACACAACAAAGTGTGCATAAATATCTGATACGACTCTATTTCTAGGGCCGGTAGGAGGTGCCACGTGTCAGATACTTTTGCACGCTCCGCTGTGGCAGATATGTGGCGTGGCAGGTACCTACTACTGTATATGCACACCATCTCCTGTTGTAAGTGTTTTGTGCCTCTGTCCCACAGGGGAAGTTATTAATGGCATAGGGAGGATTCAATTGAAATCGATATCGTTTAAATTGAATCTGATATAAATGTTTATCGCAGCGGCGAAAGCTGAAGGAAAATACGAATCTCTGTTGTGACACGCCTTGGAAATGCATAAAATTTTAAGATGTTATAGCATGAACGAACAAAGCATTTAATAAGGTATTCAGCACTGTTCATCAACGTGTTATATTCATATTAAATACATATAAAAGTTAAAACATACCCACACAAAAAAATGTATATTCTATATTTTTCTACTTCTAGACAGTCCAGTTAATTAAAAGGAAATAAGAATGACTGACTTGCTTACGTAAAATAGGGAAAAAACCTTATTGCAATTTTCTATAAGTTTGGCATTTTACATACAACTTTGAAATGATTTAGATTCGAGCTGTTTCAGTCAATCAAGTTTACAAAATCATTGCTACACGAAAAACGTTGAAATCTGTATTGGTTTTCTTGGGATTACCGTTTTACATCATCGAGTCCTTTCTTGGTGATACTTAGACTACCATACAAATAAAAATAATTTCGCAGGTAATTCGTTTTAAGATATCATTAAGAACACAAAAATAAACTTCCTTTTTTGAAGCCAATCAAAAAGCTAGTCGCGCGTTGCATCTGTTTGCGCCCGTGCTAACATTACTGCAAAACAACTCGACTGACACTTCTGCTTAAGGTGCAGTGACGTCATCAAGATGGCTGACCATGTGTGGCGTTAGGTAAAGTGCAGCGACCCCGGTCAATGTTAATGTCAGCTGTAAACCATCGACAGCTTAATGGGCTTTAGATGGAATTAATGGTAGACCAGTGACTATACGTCAAATTCGTTTCATTAGGAAGTTTATGAGTAAATAAGTATACAACAACAAGACAGTTCAGCTAGAGTCACTTGCATGCAGCAGAAAACCACATCTCGTTTATGTTTTAAGCATATTTTAATATTTTAAAAATGAAACTGTTACATAGAAAACAACTTTATGAATTTTAAACATACTTATTTATTTTTTAGGGTTCCGTACCTCAAAAGGAAAAACTGAACTCTTATAGAATTACTCGTGTGCCTGTCTACCTATCCGTTTATCATAGCCTTGCTCCGAGACTATAGAATTTGTTGCACATATGTTAGTCGGTGATCCAAAGACGGACGTGTAACATATATATAAATGATTTTTATACATGGGGGCCACTTTTCGAGATATCTGCGAGAATCTCAAATATGTATTGTTACACTTTAAGACAAATAAGTACCCGTATTTAAAAAAAAAATATATGAAAATAGGCGAAAATTGACCATCCTCCTTGTCTGTAAAACTACTGGACCTAAAATAAACATAAAATTATAACCAATCAATACCTATAAATTGCAGGAGAACTTATGAAAAGTCGATGGTATTTAAATTAAGTAGAGATTTCAGTAATATCACAAATTACAGAACCCTCTCCACTTCATGCGAGTAATATAACTCCCGTATACGTTTGTTAATGACAATCAAACGGAATACAATCATTATGTGTCATTGTGTTAATTTGAAATGCTTTTCAACTTTTTTCAAAATTCATTTATCGCGATTTAATTATGTTTTTAAAATAACTACTTAAAACGGTTAATTTAATTTGCCATCTTTGTTATTCTACATTTTTTCGAGTAGTTACTTAATTACATTGTCATTATAACATCATTTTTTACTGCTTACATTGCAAGGGCAACCAGATTTTTAAATTTTACTGTACCTACTTAATGTGTACCGTAAGTAAACTCAGGTTTCTATAGTCCCACCGTTCATCAATAGTCCAAACGGACTTTTTAACATTTCGAACAATTCCGGAACTGCAGGGCTACTACGAAACTCGAAACTCGAAGTTCGTATTGTACCGTCCATCTCGCTTTCGTATTAAATAGTATAAGGGGTGATTAGTGTTAACTGGCGGAGGTGTGACCGCTCTATTCGATTTGTTCGATTAGAGAGTTTCCGTCGTTAACGCCCTGATGGCGAAACGTAAGTGTCAGAGGGACCGCACGACACGAACTTCGATTTTAGAGTTTCGTAGTAGCCCTGCTGCTAACGTCATCTAGGAGGTTTATCGTGCACGTTTACGGTATGTACATCGTTATTTGTGTTACAGAAGAACTAGGTGAAGTTATTTATTTACGAGTACGCACTAGTTATGTTTAAAGTAATAGTTTCAATTTCATTTTAATGATTGTTTGCCTTCCTGCAATTTCAATTCGACTCCAGATAACTGTTTACAGAGCGAAGCCGCGAGTAATAACTATCTAATACTTATGTATGTAGATAAATAGTAATAATCGTATCCTACTAATATTATAAATGCAATGTATACACACACACACACACACACAACAAACAACCCGCCGATCAATCAATGAGTGAGTCAATGATGACGCTAAAACGGCTGGACGGATTTGAATGAAATTTGGTATGCAGCTAAACGTCTGGAATAACACGTATATAACCGTAACTCTATAACCCAATATTCTCACGGGATCGGGATAACATCCCGAAAGGATTAGAACAGGGTTTCTTAAAGTGGGATCCGTAGCATGTGTATCAGGGGTCCGCAGTAGGTCAGTCTGTAAACACATTTATTAGGAAATTTCCAAAAAAAAATTTGACGGCGGTCCGTGGAATTGTTTAAATTGTGAAAGTGGTCCGTGACTACAAAAAGTTCAAAAAACCCTGGATTAGAAGCATGAAATTTGGCACGGGTGTTTAATGTGCAACGTTAATGAAATCCACGTTGTAGACAGCCGGTGAAATTACTGGCACTTGAGGTATCCCATCTTAGGCCTCTATGTTGGCAACGCATCTGCAGCAATACCCCTGGTGTTGCAGATGTCTATGGGCGGTGGTGATCTCTTACCATCAGGAGACCCACTTGCTCGTTTTCCATCCAGTCGAATAAAAAAAATACTTTTGGGAATTCCTATGGCAAGGGAATGTATTAAAATCTCAGAAAATTACTTCAACTGCTAGATTTATCCCCTATTTCACCACCCATTGATTAATTTTATATGACGGATAAATGTAATGCCGTCTCTGTTTGTTTTGTTCAAATAGAATAGACGGAGACGGCATCACATTTATCCGTCAAATAAAATTAATCAATGGGTGGTGAAACAGCCCCTTAATGGTTTAAGCGTCCGAAGCCGTGGTTACACAATAACACACACTATTTACATACTGCTCGTAGTATGGTTATAATAAGCCTGTCCGTATCTAAGCTTCACTACATTCACTATTTGTGGAGGGTGCCACTCAATAGTCTGGGGCGCGTCTGTTGGTTTCCGATCACAGCGTCGATTGATCCGGTAAATAGCTACCGAACACAAGTTAACTGTGTGTGTATCGCTACTTCTTAAGCCCGGTTCACATTTATCTGTCTTGTTGTGTCATGATGCTCTCTGCCTCTCTCTCTCTCGCTCTCTATGCTTGTGATGCGACACAACACAAGCCGTCACAACACACTGCATGAGATAAATATGAACGCAACCATTATAAAATGTATGAAACCGATACCGTTCTGATGCGTTACGACACCAAGACGACAGATAAATGTGAACCGGGCTTTACTGTGATGAACCTTGTTTATTTGTGAATCAATAAAAACACGCTTCAAATGTGGCAGATGTACTTGTCGAATTGTACGTTTCGTTGTAACATTCGGCTGCGTGAGATATAATAGAGCTTGCTTATGATATGACACTTGGTTCTAAGGATTATTCCTTTAAGTTCGCTAGAGAGTCAGATGCTACAGATGTATTGAATAATGTTTTGCGTGAGAGTTTTGAGAGAGAGAGAGAGAGAGAGAGAGAGAAAGGTTACATAAGTACCACCTAAAACTAAGACTAAAACTAGCACCATAACGATGTTACTTGGTGACACCACAGGATACCAAAAAGGCTCTCCACTCAGCATGCTGTAGCCACACATACACATTATGTGCAGTAACGCTGGTTTTCTGTGGAGCCCAAGATTAACACATATTCGATACCTACACAGAAAAAACACGTTAAGAAGAAATAATAATTAAAAAAAACATCGAATAGTATAAAGTGGGGCCTACTCAGCATAATGTTGCGGCAAGCCGCAACGCTGTTTTTCAGTGGGACCCATTAAAACTAAACACATAAAATAAAAATATATACACACTAGGCTGTGGCGACACGAAAGCCAGCGGAACGTAGTTCGCAAATAAAGTTACATTCCGGAAGAATGTGTGGCAACACTAGCTCATCTGTAGTCATCTGTAGCCTATTTAGACGGTAAATGATTATAGAATGATCTAAGCTAAGGTCCAACCGCTTCCAACCAAGGAGTTCTATAGTTCTATGGGGGAGGACTATGTAGACCGGCTGATATGATGATGACGATGATGATGATGACTGGCCAAAGATATTACTATACCGGGTGTGGCCTGTAATATGAGCAAATAATTAAAACAGACCATACTCGTCAAACTAAACAACATTAGTTCAGCGTTTAAAAATAATTTGTTTTTTAATTTTTACTACACTTTTAAGTTGCGAAGAAGCAAATGTAAACCAAAATGCTTGTTGTTTGTAGGGTGACAGGTGATGTTAGTAAAGTTGTGTTCTACGATGGCGTACATTGATAGCAGTATTTAATTTGTATGAAAACGGGAAAATCTAAAGACTCCATTATTTTTAAAAGTCGCTGAACTAATGATGTTCAGTTTGACGAGTATGATCTATGTTTTAATTTTTTGCTCGTATTACAGGCCACACCCGGTTTACCTATATCTAGCTCTCTGCCACACCAGTAGCAGTATTCAGTGTTATTTTTTGCAATATCGATAAGAGCAGCACTAGTTAAACTATATAGGTAATAAGTAAATGAGAAAATAACATTTAAATATGAAAAAAATCTGTTAAAACTCGGCAATTTTACAGCCGACTTTTATAAATTTTAATATTTCTATATTGTGATTTCATTAACACTAACGAAAGTAAAGAAATACTGGAGAGAACAATCCATGCATTGTTGTCGGATGGCTATGCAGAATAGAAAATACCTAGTGCTTTGTACAGAGGTGCAGTCAAGCGCACTTTTCTCCAACAATGCCGTACAGTCACGTGCAATGTATCGGTCACTTTTTATAGCTGCTTAAAAGGTTTTTTGTGTCATCTAATAAGCCTCTATACTGCTATAATACGGGGGTTTCTAATCGTGACAGCATGCGGTAATCTATGATTAATTTCTGCTAAGTACCAATGTAAGATGGCAATGCTGGGGTCTTTTTTTGTGGAATATAAATACAATGGTGGATGAAAGGTAGCTTCAGTTCTATAGATATAATTTTTTTCATTGTTGAATATTTAGCGGAAAATGCCAAGACAAATGAATGAGTTGTAGTTGTCTTCTGTTATTGTTCTCTTAACATTTAAACCTATTTGTTAATTTAAGACTTATAGAGGTAGATATGTACGTATATGTTATGTTTGGTAGGTATGTGCACTTGAAGCACACTTGATTTCAATAAAACATAGCTAAGAACCACCGCTAGATCCCAAAGACGACAGACAGACAGTGGCGTCAAACTTATAACACTCCCTTCTTTGTGTTGGGGGTTAAAAGCGATTGAAGAAGTCTGCTCAAAATTTCAGTAGGTTCGATAAAAAAATCGCAATTAATTTGGGGCCCTGGCGCTCTGAGTCTCTTCAAAGACCATCAATGAGACTCAGAGATACCACAGGAGACCGTAGAGCTGGCGGCTTCCTCGTTCAACGCATGAGTCTTACGATCCAGCGAGGAAATGCTGCCAACATCTTTGGTACACACACAATGCCGCAGGGGCCATTTTTAGAATTATTGTAGTTTTAGTTTATTTAATTTTAATCTAGCTTTATCTTATGTATTGTAGGTAATCTACCTTTTATATTATTCTATCAATAAATTATGACACAGAAAAAAAACAAGTAAACCGAACACTTAAGTATAACTAAATCCTTTACTTCAATCTTGAACATCATTCGACCATCCGGAATCCCGTCAATCACTTTTGTTAGCAAGTTCAGTCGGGAAGTGAGTGGCAGACATTATCGCGTTTACGCTACACAGCCTCTGTTGTTTGCGGCAACCATTGTGAACGTCAGACGCCAGTGCGTTTAGTATTCTGAGATTCTAGATCCTGAATTAATTCTCAGATTGTGGATACTGAATTCATTTCGAGTTGATTGTATTTGACTTGAGTGAGGTGAAACGGGCGTCTTTCATCGTTTCATAAAGGGTTTCATCATGTCAGGTGAAAGACGTCCACTACTGGACATGCCTCCCCCAAGGCTCTCCACTCAGACCATAAAGAGTTTGAGACGATTATATCGAAACTTTTGCAGCTGCTTTCATAATTAATTGCTGAAGTTTTATGATAGGCACTTTTTCTATTTGTGGTCCAACCTTACCTTAGGTTCTAATCAAATATGACAGGCACTTGATCGAAATCATCAAAATCTTTAAATTTTAATATAACTAACAGACTCAACGTTTGAGATTTTGAGATTTGACGGGCATAATGCGTATATACAATTTTCAAATCCCGTGGGAAATGGGAATAAAGAGCAGCTTAGGAGTTACAAACACACACAAACTTTTGAATTTATAATATTAGCAGGATCTTAAGTTTTATGACCTAAAAGATTTATTGATCCTGAACTATATAAGTACTCAGTGGCACAAAATTTGGCCCACTCTACATACAAAATTACCTATTAAGTACTGCATACATTTTGATTTGAGGGTCAGATTTTTTGCCCGTCCGTATATATTATCTCGAAAGTAATCTCTGTAAATAATCAGTGTTCTAACTAGTAATCTCTGAATAAAAACCGAATCTTCTGACGCGAAACGCGTCGCGTGCGCATCAAGGAACTATTCGTATAATTTATCGTCTTCAAATGGGATGGAAAACCAGTACAATAGTTAGTATTTTGTGGAAACCGCGATTATCTCAGGCGCGTTTGCGTGTGGACAAACAATCGACGGGATTTTATTCCCATAAGTTTTTTTTAAACTATACTGATTCAGAATAATAATTAACCGAGATATACTACTTTAACTTAATAATACCTAATTCTCGGTTGGACTAAACTATACATGTTTAACTTAAATTTTCCGCTCAAATGGGTCAGCGGCCATAAAATGCAGCCGTCTCGTCTACCTGATTTTTTTATAGCTACTGTAGTAGATGTGCTCTTGTGCAAACGTTTGTGATATTTCGTGAAATCTACTTGATTTTTACCAAACTAATCCAATCCATCAAAATCTTTTTAGCATGGACTGAGCTTTCAGTGCTACAAAAGTCAGAAATCTTAAAAACTTATCAAGTTTATTAGTCTAACTATACTGAATAATCATTCAATTTAGGTCAGGGTTGCATTGCTCTGCCCCTGAGCCTAGTCCAAGTTTTTTTGCATTTTATATTTAATAACCCACTTTTTTTCTCAATTCCAGGTCTCACAATGAGGTGTCATTGATCTACGAGGCGCCCCGTCCCCACATCCAAGATGACATCAGAGCGAGCCATCCCTCATCTCCGGGACATCTTCGGCCTCAATCAACAGTACGATACTAAGAGCTTTGAAGACGAAGACAAGAGTAAAAAGTCGAAGAAGAAGAAAGATGACTTCCGCACGTACCCCAACGGGGACGTCAAAACGTTGGAAAGACACCTCAGCATGAAGAAGACTATAAGGAAGAAGATAATGCGTGATCTCCAGCAGGCGTTCGTTGAAGACCCTAACGAGTTTAAGGTTGAAAACACGAGCCCTGAGAAATTGAAGGCGGAACTGAGCGCCGAGGCTGTGAAAATCGAGAAGAACGTCCGGAAGAATGATCCGACGTTCTTGGACATGCTAAGAGGGGAGACCAGGGGAGAAGAAGCGAGAGAGGAGCAACCGCCCGCCGAGAAGACTAGCTTCTGGCGAAGACTCACCATGAAAAACAAAAACAAGAGATAAAGGAAGCCGTATCGACGACCCTTCTTATCGAGCTGAACTGGCCATCTAGATCTCTAAAGGACTGTAACTTTTGCCAACTGTGTAAATTTTAGCCAATCGAGAAGAAGTAAATATAAATGCAGTTTTATTTGATCAATTAGGAGTGATTTTGCAACTGGCTCTATTAAAATAAGATTTAAATGAGGTTCCAATCTACGAGTGCATCGGAAAATATAGTTAAAATAACCATATTGATGTTAAAATTAATGCAGTGGACTTGAATTTAGACTGTATTTAGGGATGTTGGCATAGATTATAAAAAGACCAGTTTTGTACTTATTCTATGTCAATTACTCGGATAATATTTATTAATATTACTTACTACTGTATCGTAAGTGTTTGGACTTCTGATGTGTACTGACTATTCAATCTTTACGAAAAGAGCTCGTGTTTATAAATTAAGAGTTCCTAAAGTTAATAAGGCATATCTGTCTAATGTTTGCTTCGACACTGCCTGTCATTTACGACGCTTTTTAACGTAACTTTTAATCTAATTTTAACAAAAACAGGTTAAACAGTTATCGAGTTAACAAACAATGCATTTCAAGTGATTATTGATAATTACAGAAACTTACAAAATAATAGTCAAAAGAAATTAAGTGCCTAAAAATATTCGACGTTTTTAAGGTGCAAATATTAGTATTGAATTATTGACACTAGACCATTAAAAAATAAAATTATAAATAGTTTTTGGCCTTTTGCATCTTGGTCGCTCAGAGTAAAATAAAAATAAATTATACACAAAGGAAATTAAACAAAAAAGTGAGTTTCAATATTTCGTTATGTAAAGTACATTAGTGTTTTCTGACAAGACTAGGTAAGACGAAGGCAGCTCTTAGTTATAATATGAACTAAGTACAATAGTTTAATTCAGAATTTTTTAGTTATTTAACTGGATAGCTTAAAAATCTTAGTAACTAGCTTAATTCTTTAAAATGGTAACGGACTCGCTGAGACGAAAATAATATCTAATGTGAACTGTTAATTATTGTTTTACTTGATTATGATAAGATTGACGTTGATAGAGGACTATAGGGTAAAAATTAGCACTTCATCCAAAAACTTTCCATAGCAAATTTGCGAAGAAAAGTTTCAGGAAACAAGTGCAACTTTTTTTTGTATGCGTCTTGGCTATCAGATCAAATCTTTCGCTGTGGTATTAACAAAACAGTTTTTTATCTGCCGGACGTTCTGATCCTACATAAATGCGGAAATGTATTGAGCAAAATGCCTTCTAAATTCTGGAGAATCAAACCTGTGTCATAAGATGTTGTAGAATTAGTTATTTGTTAACTGGTTATTTGTTTTTGAACATGATTTTATTAAAATTATTTCTATTTAGTAAATGGCTTGCTCCTGTGGACAGATTTGAGATCATATGTTTGACGTCCATCAGTCCCTTCCGTTTACTATCGTTTTCTAGTAGTAAGAATACAACGTCTTTTGCTACAGATGTTTTGAGGTAGAGTCAATTTTAGAGCCTTTGCACACTGCGTTTTTTCTTTCCTAGATCAGCCATACAACTCGCGTGCGTATCGCACGAGTAAGCAAACGTGTCGTGTAAGCAAACGCGCTTCAAGCGCGTTTAAAAAACGCAGCGTGCATATAGGCTTTTAGTGTTGTTTCATCCTTTGTGATAATTTGCATTAGTAGTTGGCAGAACTTTACATTTGATTGACTCGGATTGGAAGTTAAATTATGGAGGTTCATGTCATAATAATATAAGAATGAACTACAACTTTTTAGCCAGCTACTCACTCCGCTACTCACGCGTTTATAGACGTATAAGACATTTTTTTTCAATCAAAATATAAAGTTAAAACTTTGGTTAAAACCATCCGCTGTAAAACTCCACGTAGGTACCTAGTGCAGATATGCGGTATTTAATTCATGTACCTATGTGGTAGATGCCATTTATTTGCACAGATCTTTTTCCTTGGTAATCATTAACGATAATTATCGCGATAATTACGAACCTAATTTACCAACTGATAAATATTAATTATAATAACGTCTATACCTTCGTATGATATTATTCGTAAAGTCTATAGTGTATATTTTAACGTATGTATAGTTAAAGTGAGAAAAGCTTCTCCACGTCAAAGTCTTTATTACATTGACATAAGATTGATTTTGACTTGGCCTGTGTAAAAACTTTTTCACTACATCTATACCTAATTCAGTGCGTCACTTTTTTGGCGTTACGTCAATGAGGGCTATCGCGTATGAATTCACCGCTAGAGGCGCTAGTGTAGCGTGAGGTCTCCCGAAATGTCAAATCTCATAGTTTTTGGGTGAGCTACGCGGGTTTATTTATAATTAGAGTAATTTTGTGAATATTTTGCAATATCTTAAATTAATTATGGCAAATATGCGTTCCGGGGTAATGAATGTCTGTGTTTTGTGACAGTTTTGTCTTTCGAAAACCTTTGTCCTCCCTTTTTCCGAACAAAACGGGGACTATGCAACACTGTGGCATGCTCGATATTTTTATGGTACGGTTTTAAGGTGTATTAAATATGATTTTAATCTAAACTTTGTTTTCACGCCCGTAATAACAGACTTTGAAAGCCACATTTAAAACCTCACGCAACAGTGGCGCCATCTAGAAAAACAAAAAACGATAGCCCTCATTGTGTGTATCCGAACACAAGAAATGTAAAAAATTTAATATAGGTACGATATGTTATTGGATAATGAGTACCCAGATCTAGTATTAAGTTGATTTTCAGCACTGAGTTACACTATACTCAATGATACGAGTACCTATATCGCATCTATAGACGTATCTGGTTTGCTTGTGGTAGAGAAGTAGCAAGGTAAAAGGTTAATCTGGATTAGTTATTTTTAGTGAAACCAAGTCAACTTATGTCATTTTCAAAGGTTGTAAATATCCTGAATAACAAGTACTAAATTATGTTTTAAAATTTCGTGATTTTCACTCATAACTATTGCGATGTAAAAATATCATGGTCTACTTATAACCACAGGCACTATAAAACGTGGCTGAAACGCTGAAGTATGTAATTATTTGCGGGTGCAGTAAGTTCTATTTATTTATGGTACTTTCAGTCAGACTATGATGACAGCAAACCGAGTTAGTTGGACAGGAGCGTTACAGTGCTCCCCTTTTTTGTTATTACTTATAAAATATCTCGTTCTACATTGTGATGTAACCTTAAGTCGTTTATGCTAGTTCATGCGTGTGTACTGTCAAGTACGACCTATCATAATAATAAAAAAAAATACGAAGGTTTTTTGCTGACTGTACTGTTTTTAACTATACTAGCTTTGTCATCCAAACTACATATCCATACTAAGTTTCTTTATCCGTTAAGGAGTTCCCTCCTGCGAAGACGATTCTGTCTGGGACAAAATTCCAGAAGTTTGCAGAGATAACATTATTGGTTAATTTATCTATGCTAAACAAACTAAAAATATTCCAGTTTAACCACTTTTGAAATCACGCTCATAAACTTATAGTTATTCAGAAATTGAGAAAATCTATATTTAAGGACGACGAGTCTAATAATTAAGTTTTACAGCTAGTCAAAAATTTTATTTGAGCGCTGATCTTAAAGCAATACTTAAAACCCAATTTTAATGGTAATTTTATATGTTGTTCCATAAATTCTCCTCATATAGTGTATAACTACATCTTTATCCTAAATATTACATTTGTACAGTTAGCAAAAACTGATATGAACATTTTATGATTCGGTTGTTGTTAACAGTAGGGTACACAAGTAGTTAAATACAATAAGTATCATATTTGGTAAGCGGTAATTGTATATGTAGACTGGTGGAAATTCCTAACAGTTCGTTGTGACAATTTTAGGTATTATACTTATTGCAAAATAAATAATTTTACAAATTTCTTGGGCGTGTTATTTATTTTAACAATACTTGCATATTATTTATAAGTATCTCCTTAAAGATCCGCGCCTGAATTACCTTTAACAAAGTCTTTTTTAATATTTACGTTGGACTTCGTTCGGCTCTTTGATTTGTCCAGATTTTCTACATAATTGAAAACCATCGGTTATATTTTTGTGAGTAAAAATTTGCTAACTTTCGCACAGCTAAATCTCAGGCTTATTTATTAGTTGAAGTTTAAAAGGCTATTTCACCACCCATTGATTAATTTTAACCGATGGATAAATGTGATGCCTTCTTCTGCTTTTTGTTTTGTTCGAATAGACGGAGACGGCATCAAATTTATTCATCGGTTAAAATTAATCAATGGGTGGTGAAACAGCCCCTTACACTTGTGTAGCAACTCCTAGCGCCTACATGGCGCTATCAAAGTTTCTGAACTCGGACGTAATGTACAATTCCGATGCTCTTAAATATCCGGATATTTCTTGTTTCTTTTTTTATGACTTATCGAATTTTGAATCGGGACAATACAAACGAATGTATACCATTCAAAAGGGAAAACAGGCCACTTACATGTTTCATCGGTACTTACAATTAATTTAAGGAAAAATATTTTTCCAGTCTACTCTGTTGTATTAATAAAACCATTTTTAGACATTGTTGTACAAGTTGTTATATAAGAATTAAATTTATTAGTATTTTAGTTTTACCAAGGATAGTTACTCTACGAGGCTCCTATTTTCTTTTGGGTAATATAAAATCCTGAAATCTCAACCACTAACTTTACAGACGTAAAAATATAACGGTAGGTATATTCATGACTAGTATTCATGACATAGACTAGCAGAAGTAATTTTGATGAGATTAAAGGGTAAAATACCAAAATTTCAAGTCGACTTATGCAGTCAACGATCATGAATATATATAACTGATATAAGACAAGCATGTGCCCAAGGTTTTCGCCGTGGAAAACTAAAAATAATTGTGGCTTATAGCTTTAAGACATAGGAACACCTGTATCTGCCACAGCGGAGCGTGCAAAAATATCTGATAGGTCGTACCGGCCCTAAAAATAGAGTCGTATCAGATATTTCGCTTTGTTGTGTCAGATATAGGTGCTGGTGACCATTAATATCACAGTAATCCGTTCCCGTTGAACGAGAATAGCTGTTCTACTATATACACTTTCTAGTAAGTATAGTTTCTAGTCGACCAAGAAAATGGTTTACCACCCTAAGGTTTAATGTCATTTGTAGCGCTTAAAACGATAAAACGTCAAAGCCTATTTTCACTCACAAGTCAATATGACCATCAGCCTTATTGTTTTTCTTTACGCCTAATAATGAGGGATAAAAACGTTTCAATTATTAAATTGATCAATGTAACCCCAGTTTACGGTTTGTCGGCATGGCAAAATATTTTGATACTTATATCCCTTTCAAAACTGGGCAATACAATTGTGGTTGTTCTTTAAGATTCACTTTTTCTCAAAAATATTCGTATTAACCTTATGTTCAACATATCGTTTTAAATAATTACTAATTTTCCAATAAGCATGCGATAGACAGAGAAGCATAAAGTGGGCACGATTCTTATGCCTAATAAAAATCACTTTTGTACGGCAGAGAAGCTTCTGTACTTGTGCTATTACTTATTCTGTGGTGGGTTATACCATCTGGGTTTTTTTTAATTTGCCGCATTTTTGCAGGTTCATCTCTAAGAATCTAATGTGCCAGATTCTAGCACAACCCGGCCCTATACCACGTGCAAAACTCGAACTTCGTATGTTGCCGTCCCGCTGTCGCTTATGTCATTTAATACGCGAGTGAAAGGGACGGTGCGATACGCACTTCGATTTGCGAGTTTCGTAGTAGCCCCTCTGGTTAGTACGCGATTCAGTTTTTTTTACTGTATGTCGTGTAACGAACATCCGTGCAAAATTTTATTTTTCTACCCTTAATGGTTAAGTAGTTAGTATTTTTCATAGATTCCGTGGATATCGGGATATAAAGTAGCCCTTGTGTTATTCCAGAGATGAAGGTATGTGCATACTAAATTTCGCCCAAATCTGTCCAGTATTTTAAGTGTGAAGGAGTAACAAACACACACAAGTTTCCTATCTCTTTCTCTTATTATCTTTTTATCTCTTTCTTTATGTTTTGGTGTATACAAACCGGAATACCCACCATTTACAGTTTCCGTCGATCGTGGTTCTCCATAGATGTCGCCACCGCGTGCTGCCACATATCGATTCTAAATCCTTATATACCTTAACAAGTTTGTAAGTGACACTCGGTAGAACCCTGTCGCAGGGAGCCACTGCTGCCTTTATCAAGATTTTATTATAAGTGCGGCAAATGCTGACTGCGACAGGATTCTAGTGTGTCTCATACGACCTTGTCAAGGTATAATTGCTTTTTCTACCCTTTGGTGCCACTGGCTAGCATGATTATTGTGATTACTGTTACTTGTATTGTCACTCATTACGTTCATTTTTGACTCATTAGGCGTACTGAGTGATAAACAAGTGACACTCATGCTACGCTTTTTGAGAGTAGGAATATTTCACTTAGGAAAGAATAGTGCAGATTAGGTACATTCTCTGACAATAACTTTTAGTACTCGCTAGGTTTTAAAAAGTTGAATATCGGATCAAATCGATCTGAGTCCGTATTGTCTAACGCGCTGAGGTTCACAATCACATTCAACATCTGTTTCTACCCTTATACAGTGTGATAGAAAGAAGTTGTGAAAATTTGAATTATAATTCCAAGCGCGTAAGAAAATAAGCCCTCGGCTTAGGTATATTATTGTCAGTCTACTGCACCAGAAACTGGGCTATTCGATCCTAAGTAATAAATCGCTTTAATTTTTCAAGGAAATTTGCAAATTTTTCTAATCGATAGAATAGTTTCACTTTGTACTGTTTATTTATATTATACTTTCCGAATTTCCTGAGTTGGAAAATAATAGATTCATGATATTAGTTATAAATTACATTAATAAATTTAGAGATCAGGAAGTCAGGAAAGTACAATATTGTTGGTACGTTGTGATTTCTTATCCAGGTCATCTCAAAAATACTATGCAGTATAGATCTAATTGTATGTATTATATTCACCTCTTTGTTTTAAGTAACATCCAGCATGAGATTTTTTGTGACTTGTCAGTTTTCTCGTGATTAACGATGAGCAGCCAGTAACAAAATAGAATCATTTAATAAAAATAGGAAAAAGTGATTCATACTATTGATATTTGTTACTAACTGCGTTTTTGAAGGTTCAGAAATAAAAAAAATATAAATATATTCAATGGATGCAAAAAATAAGTTGTACTTGATTAAAAATCCAAGAAAATATTT
>NC_133483.1:18196903-18223884 GCF_025370935.1 Choristoneura fumiferana
GTTTCATTATTAGTATTATTATCTATACTTCATGGGCTAATGACGACCACATGGCCTAGTGGTTAGAGAACCTGACTACGAAGCTTGAGGTCCCGGGTTCGATTCCCGTGTCGGGGCAGATATTTGTATGTAAAATACGAATGTTGTTCTCGGGTCTTGGATGTTTAAATATGTTTTAAGTAGTAGGGTAGACCGGGGACAGTTGAAACAATTTTCACTTAGCCTGGTGTAATTAAATATCTATTGTATTTACAAAGATGTTACTGGTATTTGTCTAAAGATAGACTATCAGGCTCCTAATTAAAACACACAATAAGGCTCCAGCTCATATAGGAAACCTAAAATAAGTGCATAAAGAAGACGGGGCAGAGTGGTTCAATTGACCTAGTACTAAGGACGATTGAACCAGTGTGTAGGGACAATTGAAACACTAATATAATATCAAAACAAGGAAATATCTTTATTCAGCCTCTACAGTTTTTACTACTATTAAACGTAATTAGTGAGATCGTTAATCATTTGTTAACATAAAATGTGTTTTTTTAAAGTTATACTATAATAATTTGGTTTATGTAATCACCAATATTTTTATGTCTAAGTTCCCTTCAGTTATTTTAACCATCTTATGTTAGAATACTTTTGACGATAAATATATTTTCTCACTTTGATATAAACATTATAATTGGCAAATAGTATCTTAAACAACAAAAAGTTATTGTCATACAAAACAACTGTTTCAATCATCACAATGTTTTCAATCATAACTTTCAGTTTAACCACCTTGATAAAAGTGAGAAAATTAATTAGACCGAAGGAGTTCTACAACATTTCAAAATAACGTTATTTTGATATTATTCATCCTTTTTTGAGGGTTCCGGAGCCAAAATGGCAAAAACGGAACCCTTAGTTTCCCCATGTCTGTCTGTCTGTCTGTTCGTCCGCGGTTTTGCTCAGGGACTATCAATTGCTAGAAAGCTGTTATTTGCAAGGATATATAGATAAACTATGCCGGCAAAATAGTACAATTATAAATTTAAAAAAAATTTTTTTTTTACCTCCCATAGACGTAATGGGGGTGATTTTTTTTCTCATCCTAACCCTATAGTGTGGGGATATCGTTGGATAGGTCTTTTAAAACCATTAGGGGTTTGCTCAGACGATTTTTAGATCTGATTTTCGGTCACATATATACATGCATATATATTGACATACATACATACTTACATACCTAGACTTAACCAGACTACCCTTCTTTTTTGCTTCCCCCAGCGGGTTAAAAGCTGGTAGTAAATATGTAAAGTAAAGTTGGGGACGTTTTGAGGGAGAATAGATTACCGTCACCAGACCAGTTGTTTCAAATGTAAAACACTTCGACACTTTTACTGTCAAGGTCAAAATTAGTAACTTAATCGTCCATTTTTACTAGTCAAATTAAATATGAATACTAATTAATAACTACAGAATAAGACACCATTTAAGTATATACACAAATAAAGAAGATTTTTTAGATATAACAAAAGGAAAGACGATGTAAATACTTACTTTTGAGTCCGAAAATCGAAAAAGGACCCCCAACACGACTATGTCGCTCGCCGGCGCGCGCGCTACTGAAGACAGATTCCGACAGTCGAGCCACGTTCAAGCGCGCGTACCGTTCGTAGGTACTACAGTATTCGAGAAAATTGAGATGTTTCAATCATAACGTGTTTCAATTGTCCCCGGTCTACCCTACTGCTTGATTAATATAATATGGTACAAAGTATACATTAATAATATTAATCTGCACGAAAAAAACTGGCCAAGAGCGTGTCGGACACGCTCGAAATAGGGTTCCGTAGCCATTACGAAAAAATTAAGTCATATTTTTCTGTAGTATTTCGTATTTTGTACGGAATATTCAAAGTTTAGGTATATTTTATACCTTAGGCTGCTATTAGCTCTTAAAATACGAATAATTCTCAAGAAAACTTAACCGTTATACTTTTCCTTGTAATTTTGATAAACTTACTACCAACCTGAATTTTTTCAAATTTTTCCTCCCACCGGTTTAGATGTTCACTGTTCGATGTCACTCGATTTTAATGATAATTTGCACTTTAAAGTTGAATATTTTGCAAACAGCTCACTGAATCGAAAAATCGTTTTAGCAACCCCCTGATGGTTTTAACCTATCTAATGATACCACACACTACAAGGTTGGATGAGAAACAAATTCTAAAAAAAAATCATTCAAACATGGCGAAACTATAAGGGTTCCGTTTTTGCCATGTTGGCCACGAAATCCTAACAATTAACTTTGGAAATGTTTAAAAAAAATATATAGAATACAGTAGCTCAGTTAAGCGAGTAGAATCGGCTCTTGCATTTAAAACCCCGTGGTCAGAAGCATTGTAGTATGACAATTGCCCACTTTCGGTGTTTAGCAGTAACACAATAGTTTACTGCTACATAAACGCATTTTACTTGTATCAGCGACAATCGTAATGTATATATTCTAAGGTTGATTAATAAATGGTTCTCTTTACGCACAACTACAGCTATCGTCTTATTGACCACCACGTACAATCTCCTTATATTACAGCATCCTGTACTCGTATGTGCAAGTAAGCAACATTTTTGAATGTGAAGGACTTTAAAAGGCGTTTTTTTTATTTTCAATCGTTTTATTAAGATAGCAATAATCTCATAATGATTGTACGTATTATTAATTGTTTTGGAAGATATATCAACGCTTTGTGATTATAACAGCGAGATAATATTGACCAAGTTTAGAAATAAGGTCGTTTTCGTTTCTAATAAAACAAACGTCGCGTGAACCTGAAAATTTTCCGCTTTAAAATATTACCTTTTGCGTTCATTAATCATTAAGAAACCTTTTCTTCTTCAGGTGCTTGATGAGAAATGATTAAATTGTATACGCCTTATTAAAAACCTTCAATGAGCTATCGGGCACAAAATCAATTTGAAGTTTAATGAACAAAGCTAAAACTTAAAGCGGACAAGCGAATTAAAATCCACCCAACGCCCCTTTTTAGGGTTCCGCACCCAAGGATTCATACGGGGCCTTATTCCTAAGATTGTCAGTCTCACCCGGGCGGCGGTACCTATTATACTTCGTTTTTTTTAGCATTCGAATGAAAGTAAGCGATCTCAAACTATCTCCGTACTAATAATGAAATTGCTAAATCAGTTGGTACTTTCGAATTTAT
This sequence comes from Choristoneura fumiferana, assembly GCF_025370935.1. Classification (NCBI taxonomy): domain Eukaryota; kingdom Metazoa; phylum Arthropoda; class Insecta; order Lepidoptera; family Tortricidae; genus Choristoneura; species Choristoneura fumiferana. The sequence continues at coordinate 18,200,113 of NC_133483.1, forward strand.
AATATTACGTAAGGTTGGCCCCAAAGGCCTCTTCATCTTGACTTTGGCCCCATGAACGCCTTTCAAATAGCCGTGTCCCCATAGAGCCGTGATCGGAAATCCAAACCCACGTAAAGCATAACACACACAGGACGGCAGGCGGGTCGGGTCGGGTCGAGAGTGGGGCGGGCCTATTTACGTGTATATGAACGACATCACACCGCAGCACCCGCGCACGACCCGTCCCACGCCCGCAGTCAGTGTTCATCTATATAATAATATCACTAACTATTGCCCGCGACTCTGTCCGCGTAGAATTTGTTTATCCCGCGGGAACTATGCAATTTTCCGGTATAAAAACTATTCTATGTCCTTCCCCTGGACTCATAATATCTGTATAATGAATTTCATCTAAATCGGTTCAGCGGTTTAGACGTGATGAACAAACAAACAGACAGACTTAGAAACTTTCGCATTTAAATAGATAGACAAATAAAATTATAGACCCACCGCACTCCCGACCCGCTGCCGTTCTGGTAAAATACTAACGCTTAAGATATTTGACGGTGGTACTCTTTACGGGTCTGACTTGACTTACACTTGGCCAGTTTTTATGCAAATGTATGTAGATTCCTCTCGTGTGGCTGACACCGGCCGGAGTGTCCGGGGCTGCCAACGTCGGCCGTTTCGAGGATATTATTAAAATTAGGGATGACAAAATAACTCTCGACATTACCATAATTTGAAGCTGACTTTGCCTTTTTCATACTAGATTCGACCGTGTTTGTGTAAAATAGATACAGTTTTAAAACTTTCCTTTCTTAAAACGTTTCTGTTTCTGCAAAAATCTATCTAGTCATCATCATCACAACAGCCGTAGGAAGTCCACTGTTGGCCATGCCTCCCTCATACACACCTCCAATTGCTTCGCTTGAAACCGGCCGGCCTGCATCAACCGTAAACCCGCGGCTTTTACCAGGTCATCCGTCCATCTCGTTGGACATCGTACGCTTTTTCGAACTTTTCTTTTCTTTCGAACTTTTCGGACCCGACGGCCATCTGTACAAATCCATCTACAAAAATATAAATCACTGCAGAACGGCTGCTCCTATTTGGCTATTATTTTTAAAAACACGGCGGTTTTTGCGACATTCTTATTTACAGCCTCACCGTCAACAGATAAGGTATCTGTACTATTTTCACTCTGTTGTATAAGTTTTGTATTGTATCTGACATTCCCTTACTTCTTATCCCCAACTGCGCAGAAATAAATTGAGAAGAACCAAAATAATTGTACTCGGTTCGGTAATACCCATTTGGCCCGTTTACTTTCTCAATTTCGTATCATAAATGATCCTGTCGTTTTGTTAAGAACCTTCTGCTTTTACGATAAAGTTGGGATTTCTGGTTAAGAGAAAAACAAGATACGTCTTCAAGATTGAGGCGATTTCTCCTGGTTCTGCTCATGACGCTTTGGTATTGTTTAATCGTGAAACGAATTATCCGTAAAATTATCAATTACATACACGAACGAATAGCTCTAATATACAATATATATAATGCAGTTTACATAATACAGTGTGTTACCGGCAGCCAGGCTATATTTAAGGGAGGTTAAAGTGACGTATTTCTGTAACTTAACCATGACATTAATTTATTTAATAAACTAAAATTCAGACCGAAATAACAAACTCAAATATGGTTGCACAGAAAAACCAGAAAAATAAGACCAGCGCTATGAATCGAACCCAGGTCCTCGGCATTCCGTGCTATACCGCTACACCACCGCTGGACAGTGGTACAGACACGAATTTCTCCTATGCACCACATATCTCAGCTTCTTTGTTTCCTATTTAGTTTAAGCAGCGACACTAGCGACATCTATGCTGTAGCCCTCATCGAGAAACTTTTATCACCCCATCGGAACTAACCGCTCACCCGGACAAGAGATGTCGCTACTAAGCAATCAAATTAAGATTGATTTTTGGAGTCTCCAAAAAGACTTTTTTTTTGTTCTTATTTTTCTGGTTTTTCTGTGCATCCATTTTTCAGTTTGTATTTTCGATATGGGTTTTACGGGATGACCGTAAAAGTAACAAAATTTGGAGTTGAAATAAATTATACAAAAAGACTCCAAAAATCAATCTTTAAATTCTGACTTTGTTAACTTTCTAACAAAATTATAATTTGTCAGCTATGTACAGCAAAGTAAATTGACAAATAAGTGTAAATGACAGCAGCCTACAGATACCTCGATTATTTGTCAGTTTACTTTGCTCTACATTGCTGGCAACCACAATTTTGTTAGTTAGAAAGTTAACAAAGTCTGAATTTTAGTTTATTAATTAAATTAATGCCAGTATTAAGTTGCAGAAATACGTTACTTTAAACTCCCTTAGAAAAAGCCTGGCTGCCAGTAACACACTGTATACTTGAGCTGGTCTAAATAGATATAAAGTCTGAAGGTATGAGCCAACTTCATAATGAAAAATGATTCACAATTCATCTAACAACTTTTTTTTATGGCTTCGTTCCCTAAAATGGAATAATGAAACCTTTATAAAATCTTAGTGTGTACCTCCTTACGTTTATTTCAGAAACAGCGAAACGAATGCAAATTTGATAAATAAATAAATAATAAATGTTTATTGAGAAAATAATGTTACATAAATTACTGCTTACATACTATTGAAACATTTGGTACTTACAGAATAAAACAGTAGGTAAGTAAGCGTCATCTGACCCCCGTACTAGTGTTAACTGTATCACGGTGGGTCAGGATTCCACGTCCTTATCAATTATGTTTTAACACTCATGCTAATCCCAGATATGTTCGTAATACAAAAGTAAGTTCGAATTCTCGAAAAAAAAAAAAAGTTAGTTCGTAGTAGAAAATGTAAGGATGGTGGGTATCACAATAAAATAATATGATGTGTCACCTGTAATTTTTTTAACAAATACTTACTTACTGTTGATTGTTTTTTTTTACACTATTCATTTCTTCTTTATTCGTTTCTTAAAAAAACTCAAAAAAATGTTTATCTCAATTAGGTAAGTACCTAGTATACAAATTTATGAAAACTGTCAAGCATAAACCAAGTTTAACGGTTTAATAAATATAGGGTTTTATCTACACCCATATAGTAAATCCATAGATAATGATGACATTGGATTCTATTATGAACACGGCTGAATCGTAATGGTCATTACATTACGGTACAGAGATCTGTATAGATTTATAGTACGCGTGCAGTAAGGTAGAGCGTGGCGGCGAGCAGCAAGCGCAGGTCGGCGAGCTCGTGGGGCAGACATACCTGCCCGTAGTTCACGTTGCAATGCAGGTCATTCTCAATGGTTCGCGGAAGACATGATAGAGGATTTAATTTATGGATGTAGATAAAATATTGTAAGCAACTGTACGTAATTAGGCCTCAAAACACTCATGTAACCCTTTTACGCCTCGTTTCATGAAACCACACTCGTTTTAAGGGACCCATATTACGATACAGTTGCATAGATAGCTATTTTAAGGTGGCAGAATACACGCAGACCTTACAAAAACCGATTAAATAAAAAAAACACAACATCGTTCCTTTAGCTTCAAGTGTTTTAAGACGAAGTATAAACCTGTGTTAATGGAGTGGCAACCCTAGCGAGACGCCAAGTCTGTCGCACCGCACTTAATGCTCGACGGTCCTCAACTTCTCTTACTTTTTACTTTTACCTACGGCACTCGACAAGATAAAAAAGCATGCTGGCAGAAAATTTAACTAATTTTACTTCGTAAGTTTCACGGTTCTACAAAGGTGGTGGAAATGGTATATCTATTGTTTGAAAATTAGTTTATTTTATGACGATTTCATAGTAATGACCAATTGCTATTAAGACGAATTATGACAAAGATCATTTGCATCTTCACAATATTAGATGAAACCCGTTTTCACGTGGTTTTGCACGTGTGAAATAATGACAGTTGAAATTTCGGGATATTATGGAACTTTCGCTAGTGTTTCTAAAGAATTATTAACAACCTTCCGGTGCATTAGAACCTAAGCTCAACTTAAGCTATTGCACTGTACAACCTAATGTCAAAAACACATATTTCCATATTATTTATGGATGGATTATTGTTACAGTTGAAATATGATGAGTACAATAACAGTGAAAACTGTTCTCTTAAGTGTTTTTGAAAAAAAAGAGTACTTAAGTAACTACATAACCCTAAAGATGAGTGTTTTATGAGGACTCGATTATCTAGATATCCATCTATCCCAACCGCCAAATACGTCCCACTGCTGGACACAGGCCTCCTCTCAGAACAAGAGGGCTTGGGCCATAGTTCCCATGCGGGCCCAGTGCGGATTGGGAACTTCACACACACCATTGAATTGCTTCGCAGGTTTATGCAGATTTCCTCACGATGTTTTCCTTCACCGCAAAGCTCGTGGTAAATTTAAAATGTAATTCCGCACATGAATTTCGGAAAACTCAGAGGTGCGAGCCGGGGTTTGAACCCACGACCCTCTGCTTGAGAGGCGATAGGTCAAACCACTAGGCCACCACGGCTTTTTTACGGATGGCATCTTAGTTTTTTTATTAAATATAGCTCCATCGATACTATCGATAATTCTACCACTGTCGAGCTTACGAGAGACGCATTTTAATTAAAGAATTAGGAATGATTTTATAAAATATAGATAATAATAATGATTACGATTAAGTACATTAAATAACAAGAAATATCCGTAATGTCTAGAAAAGTATACCGAACCTCTTCCATGCGAGCGTAACTTGCACTACTTTATTTTTTCATCAGTGCATTAATTACCCAATCCCCTATTGTCTATTCTGCATTTTATCTTTTTATAGACCTTTGTGCTGATTTGTAAAATCTTTATTGCAACAAACATAATATAGTAAAAAAGAAACGATAGCAAATATATAGATTAAAATTGCGGCATTCCCTCGATACACGGCTAAGCTCAGCCTCTGGGCGAAAAAAGACCCGGCCCTGGGGTCGCCAGAGTCGGCAACTAATTTATCCGACACCTCGCGAACAAATTGTTTGGTGTCGGATGACCACGGTCTTAAAGTTTCTAACGCAAGTGCCGCAAATATGTAATCATTCGTTGAAAACGCTTTTGCGGCACTTGGTTGTCTGGGCGTGGTCGGGAGCAGTCCCTGGCTTATGTGCAGAACCTCTGACGTAGGACGGAGCCAGCGTGTCTAAGCACGTAGGTATCGTCCCACAACAAAGGCTCGCCTAAGCTCCAAGGCACCAATGTACAACCGTCGGGCCTCTTTCCGTCCGAGGCAGACATGGGCTCGAGGGTCGCCGGTATGGCAATAGTGCTGAGTGCCCGGCGGATAAGGTCGTTAAGCGACGCATGTCTATAACACAAACAGCACTCTTTTGACAATGTAAGCCGTGTCGTCCTAAGCCATCCACTGTATTACCACACCGGCAGCAAGTGGTGTTGAGTTGAATAAAGAATGTTTTTATTATTCAGTCTTTAATTACATAGTTCCAGAGTAACATCCTCATTTTATTTTGCCTTCTACGCTACGAATGCCTAATACGATACGCCGCCGTAGCACTTACATGCTACGAGTAGTAAAGAGGAACGTAGATAGTGGCGGATCTACTCTACCCTGCCTAATCCCTCAATGGAAGCTCAGTAGAGGCTCAATAGAGCCTCAATCTAATAAGGTTTAAATACAAAATAGGATGTTGGTAGTTTTGTTACAGCAACAAGATACAATTCGCCAGGCAAAGTATGTAGTAAAGCAAGAAGAGAACATCTAAACTAATACCTATAATCGATGTAAATGATTGATGCAGGCGCTGGATTTATTGAGGGCGAAAGTAAAAGAAATGGGTAGAGATAGTGATGTGCTTAGGGTGCAGGTACATGTGTGTGTCAGTCGGCTGTTAGAGGGCAACTGACTGAATCTAGGCAACAAGGTGACACACACACAAACATGTTCCTGCGCATACACGTTTATTTTACGCACAAACAGAGGCTAACAAAGAGGTAAGTACCTTCATTTTTTTTAACTATTTATATAAACTATTAAATATATCGAAAATACAAACTAGAAAAAGAGACCAGCGCTGGGAGGACCTGGGTTCGATTCCCAGCGCTGGTCTCTTTTTCTGGTTTTTCTGTACATCCATGTCTCAGTTTGTATTTTCGATATGGTTTCACGGAATACCCGTAAAAGTAACAAATTTGGAGTTTAAATAAAACATACAAAGAGACTCGAAAAAAACCAATCATAAACTATAAACTACCCTAATTTAATTTCGAGTTCTTTGTTTTCATGTGCAGCGCTGCGCGTCGTCTACAATACAGATAAGTAAATTTGATTGTGTGTTTGTTTCTAATGCGTGAATTAACTAGCTACATAACCAGCGAGGACCATGAGTTTCGTTTTACCCACGAAAATGCTAAGCATTCGAATTTAGGGTAATCTAATAATTTACATATAAATATAGAACGCTGCATGTGTTCAAAACGTTGTAAGATAATTCGTCGCACTTTAACACCGATTAAAAACTGTGAGTGAAAATGGATAAAGCTTACAACAATAAAAGTGAACTAGTTACAATATTTTTAGCTTGCTTCACCGCTACACAAAAAGTCTTCTCAGTCGTAGAAAGTCCTTAATCTCCTTAAAACAACCCATTAAAAGAAACCTAAACGTTATGAAACAAGCTTTTTGAAGATTTCTTCGCCCATTAGAAACTTAGATGGTAACGATAATACGATCTCGCCCAAGCGTTAACCGCTTAAAGAAACCGCATTAGTTTTAAAAACGCGAATTACTTCGTAATAAAGATGTTAAAAGGGAAAAAATGTTGATCTAAATTTTCTTTGAAAGTTTACAGCGAACAAATCTGAATTACATACCCTGGGGAAAAATTATGTTGTTTTCAAGGTAAATTTTTAATTACACGTTGGTCTCAACATCCCCAATTTGTATAAAAACTTCGCAATATTAAAGTTAATGAAATCCACTCTGAACGAACAAACGTTTTTTGTTGGAATGGCACATGCAATTTTTAAATGAAATGTACGCAAAGTAAAAATATCAGTAATGTAATAAACAGACGAAAAAGCACAATTATTTGTAACACAAACATATTCGTAAAAATAAAAATGAGGATATTCACAGCTGAAAAATCACTCATTCGATTTACAATAATAAAATATTGGGTCATGAACGTAACAATTCGATTGGAAATACGAAATATCCTCAGTGAATTTTATTAGCGCATTTTTACATATTTCACGCAAACCTAATGATATTAAATTCCGGGCATCCATCTATCGATAAATTTATTCGATCACGTCGTAAATCTATCCAGCTTCGAATACTAGATTACCCCGGATTAACCAGGTTTAAGCTGATGCAAATGTGCGATATAAGGATTTATGACTTGCGATAGCGCAGTTTTAAGAATATCTACGTAAGTACACACTTGTGGACGAATTTGTGAACTGTTCTGAAAGCTAGTAGTCTTTTCATTTGTAGGTGACATGTGGGTACTTTTGATTAGTGCTCTATATATTGTAATATTGAGGTTATAATCACATAGGTACATGGACAGATCATCATGCGATCGGTACGTTGTTTGTGGTTTACCTAGAGGGTATCTACTGTAAGTTAGGCGAAAATTAAGATCAAGTATTACGAGGACCATTAATTTTAAGGTTTAAAGTTTAACCTACGTCGATATATTCCTAGCGTATTAATAGGCCATCAAAGACTAAGTTCAAGTTAAACTTGGAGACTTATGGATATATTGCGGGTTTGGCGCACAAATTGGTTTGGCGGTTATTGCTCTACAAGACTAATTGTTTGTTGGCTATTATTAGTTTATACTTGGCCGGGACTCAGGGCAAAGTGGCACACTTAAAGCGTCTACTCAGTACATTTTACCTATAATTTCACGACAGTTTGACTGTTTTAGGAGGTTTTAGGTATCTATTTGTTAAAAACATATTATTATTCGTCAGCCGGTAATGAAATGAAAGGGTATGGGAAGTCGGTAATTCAAACAAAAATATATTTTTGCTTAACACTAGCGCATAGTACTGTCCTCATCATCATCATATCACAAGTATCAACCGGGCCTCATCCATTCATCTCGTTGATGGACGTCCTACGCTATCCGATTTGCGGTCTCCATTCGAATACTTACTTTTCGACCCCAACGGCCATCTATTCTCCGTACTACATGGCCTGCCCAATGCCACTTCAACGAACTAATTCGCTTGGCTATGTTGGCATAATATTGTTATAGAGGTAAAAGTTCACTCAGGTTTACGCTTACGCTAGTGCTTATGCTTACGCATTTAGACGGAGGATAACTAACGGATTGATAATATGATAAAACACGAGAATGGCATTTGAATATGCCAAAAAAATCTTCTAAAATTTTAAAGTGAACAAGGTAAGCTATTTTTGGACTACTTCAATATTCGTTAGATATTTGAATAGGCGCGCGTTCTGAAGACAAAACATTTGTAAGCGTCTGTAACCCTTTCAAACTTATTTGAAGCAACTTGGTTATTCAGTCTGTAGGCGTACGATAAATATAAAGGTAAAATTAGATACGTTTGTACACAGAATGGGTGACTTTAATATACTAAGGGGCTGTTTCACCATCCTTATTGATTAAATTTATTTTGCGGATAAATGTGATGCCGTCTCTGCTTGTTTTGTTCGAATAGACGGAGACGGCATCACATTTATCCGTCAATTAAAATTAATCAATAGGTGATAAACCGGCAACAAAGACATTTTATTTTAAACTTATGGTTAAATCAAGTAAAAATTTCCAAGTTACATCACTATTATCACGAAGAATTGTACTTATAATAAAATGACTCCATAAAAATTTTAATTTATTCACGCGCTGTATACTGCTATTTAAGAGAGGTGCATATATTTGTGAAGGCAATTTCATTACTACAATATTGATATATGGTGACCAGGTGAAGGAGAAAGTCGGTGTCGTGTCGTATCGGGAAGTCAAACAGTGCTGGCCAAAGACCGTGCGGAGTGGCGGTTACTCCACCGACAAGAGCGTAGCTCTTAAATTTAAAAAGGAAAAAATTTAACCATTCAGCATGATCGTTACAATATCATAATCTATAGGAAACTCACGTTGTTTTCTCCAGACTCTTCAGTAAGCAGAAAAGATTAGAATTTAAAATCCAATCGGAACCTGACACTGAGCTAACATGTCGGACTCTGTACACGGGCGTTGAAAGTATGTAGTTTGTCTTCGTTAGAACGTACTGCGAAAAAGCGGTTTAAGTTAAACTTTAAACTCAGCGGAACACTGCGTCATTCATGGCCTGAAATTTAGTTTTCCCTGAAGAGGGTTTGAGCAGGAACAAAAAGGGCTGTTTGGGAAGCCCTCGCGGCAGAAGGGCACTGATTGATGATGGATTAACTCATTTACAGTGTAAGAATTAAACGATAGTTCTGTGAAATATTTTAGCAGTGGGTTATAGTGTATTTACAACAGAAATATTTAAAACAATCATCTTTATTAAACTTTTAAAACGATCATTTGAACAAAATTACTACCTAAGGGGAAAACGCAAATGTAGTCGCCAAAATTTTTCTTCTACCACTTCACCTCGAAATATTCTATCGACCAAAATATCTGCATGCTAAACTGTAGACATCATATTGTTAGAAGCCATGATTATTTTTATGCACTTCGTAGATAGCATGGCTAGACTGTATCGATTCATATTTAACCGCTATCTTATTGAAGTAGCTTTTAAAAGCATTCACATTGTTTGATGCATGACATAGATAGACAAAAATAAAGAATTAAGATTTCTAGACTTTTTTTATTGGGTGTGCAATCATTCATATCAAATTTCATGTTTCTAGGACAACCGAAAGTATCTTTTGGTTACGGCAATTTGTATGACACGAATTTGTATCCCTACTTGTTACATAACCCTAAAAAGGAACTATCACAATAGTAGGTATGCAGTATGATTCAATAAGCATAATCTTAGGGCTTATCGCGATACCTACCGTGGCGGGTTCGAATACCCGCCGGGGTAACAGGACCCGGATTAACACTCGAGAGTTATTTACCCCGCAAGACGTACTCGGTCGCACCCTGGCAACCCCACAGATAGCGGGTAATGGAACTCTTTGTCATTTTAATCACGTTCCGTCGGTGGAAGCGGATTTTTTCTTGTAAAATTAATTGGATTCCGCGCGGGCCCTCATAACTTCTTTATCGTTGTTTTCGTCAATTAGGTTAACAATCAAGATTTATTGTTAAACGATTTAGCCGATCGATTCCTTGTTTATGTTTTGTAACCGAATACTTATGTCGGGGTGAGTTTAATTTTGTTGCGTTTGGTGCAAAGTGCTGTCGTGCCCATTTTACTCGTAGCTATAAAAGCATAGAAACAGCTATGAAGTTTGAACTAAAAGCGGTCACTATGCAGCAGATTCCAACAAAAGGAGATAAGTGAAATAGGCAGGCTGGTAAACCAAACCTAGTCGTAGGTATATATAGCAGTCTTTACTAGTTACCGAATAGGTAATACTCAATCAAAATGTAATATTTAGTATTAAAATTTGCCGTATATTAGTAGTACTGAGCCCACTGCGTCTTTATTATCGCCTAAAATACCTTTCAACCCAAAACTTTTTAAAGAATACTCTGACTTTACTTCAAAAGTAAGCATCATCCATTAATGTATTAATTCAGGCGCAACTTTGCGTGGCCATGCGCTGAATTATGAGGCCTCTCGTAAAATGAATGCTCGCAAAAATCTAATTACGGGATATACTCGTATTTACCCACAAATTACACTCGAAATTTACAGAACATTAATCATGTTTTAACATTCACGAACAAACAGACGTTCACATATCAGTAACATATTGAAACTCTGACCGAATACACGTATTTATGCGGAAATAAAGCGCGTGCCTCCAGCACCTAGTGGGTGGACTAAAGACATTGCGAGAGATGCAATTTTTTCTAGGCAAATGTTAAAATGCATTCGCCATTTTCACGATTGTGATCTCAAGTGTGTTTCAAACCCCGTTATCAGTGTTGCAGAATCATTGAAAACGTAGGGATGGCACTGCACATTTTTTTTACCATGTGCCTAGATATATATAATTTGATGCACATTTTTTCATTTATATATTTTAAATTTACTTTTCAGCTCATAATTAAAAAAGTATATAATACGTTCGCTATTTAGTTAAAAACATGGTTTTTCTTAATGATCACGCTGAATTTTCCCAGTTTAAAAGAGAAAATTAGATGAAAGCTCTTAATAAGCTCTTAAAGTATACAAATCTGTTATTTTACTTGTAAAAACAGTATTCTAACAATAGTAGATTGTACGACAAGAGCATAAAGCGAGCCATTTTACTCGAGACGTTCAAATAGCCACCAGAGCCGATACGGCGAGGGTAGATAGACACGTCGTGGGGAAAATGGAATTTACACTCTGCTTTTCACTTCGATGGCGAGGAAAGGAAATAGCAACAGTGGAAACAATTGTTCACTTACTATGTACATTTTATTGTTCACGCATTACTATTATAATTATATATTTTTAGTTTTATTGATCTATTTCGATTGATTCGATTAATTTTTAGTTTTATATAAATTAAAATTATTAAAAAATATAATATGTAGAAACTTTTTTTTTGTGGCTGTTTACACCTACATAGTTGCCTTGGTCTTAGACAAAGATTTTAATTAATGCACTAGAGCATAAAAAGTTATTTTATGTCGCGTACCTAGATCCAGCATAAACACGAACATTACGAGCATGAGAAGTGAAAAAACGTTTCAAATTCCAAATGTCACATTGACAATGAAATAATAGTGTGCTACAACCCTATGACTTAGTTTCAATGGATCTGTAACACTGATAACGGGGTATATCGTCACTACTTTAAAAAAACTCGTACCTCAAAATAGGTATTTTTTCTGAGTGAACTTTAAGAACATTGATTCAAGGTTCAAATTTGTTGACATATTGATTTTAGATACGAGGTTTTTTCAAAGTAGTGGCGATATGTTAGACAATAAGGCATCTTTGTTTGTGGACCTCTTCGCAAAGTATTTATTGGCAAGAACTTGACAGCCGGGTTCTGTGTTCGTAGAAAGTTGCTACAAAGTGGGAAAACGCTGCTACTGGTTACGAGCGTAGCGTAACATAACATATCCCTATGTGGTCGCAAATGTGCGCCTGAGTCAATCAATTCTGATTATAGTACATTGTGTCTTAAGGGCGGTAAATAAGGAATTACGAACGAGAGTCGATTAGAAGCCCGAAGACAAATAATAATAATAACAAAATAAATTGAAACTTAGGGGGAGTCTTCATATAAAAAACGATATTTTTTTTATTTACAAAGAGTAAATGTTTTCCCCTACAACCGACTCATGCTTGAGCGGTTTATTATTTATTAATATGCAAAAATACCTCAATTATCATTCCGAGTTTGAGGTTTAGCTTATACTAACCAAATTAATAAAAACCAATCCAGTGAGTTTATTAATTTATATTTTTGACGAAAGTCTAAAAACTTATAAAACGTCACTTTCTAACAATAACTAAAAATTATTTAAATAAAAAAAAACCGGCCAAGAGCGTGTCGGACACGCCCGAAATAGGGTTCCGTAGCCATTACGAAAAAATTAAGTAATATTTTTCTAAGGATTTCGTATTTTATACGGAATCTTCCATAGTTTAGGTATATTTTATACCTTAGGCTGGTATTTACTCCTAAACTACTACTAATTCTCAAGCAAACTTAGCCGTTATAGTTTTCCTTGAAAGTTTGATATTCATACTACCATCCTGAATTTTTTTTTTAATTTTCTACCCACCGGTTTGAATTTTAGAGGGGCGGGAGGGGGACGCTCGATTTTAATGAAAATTTGCACTTTCAAGTTGAATATTTTGCAAAAAAATCGCTAAATCGAAAAATCGTCTTAGCAACCCCCTAAAGATAAGACCTATCCAACAAAATGACAGCTTTCTAGCATTATTTTATTTTTTTTTATTTTGTCTGTCAGTGACTGTACTTTGTCAACTTAAACAGATAGTCTTTTTTTGTAGGATATGGGTACATAGGTTATTTTTGTCTTTGACTTTACGGGACACATAACATTTTTCTTTTTTGTGTACTCTCTAGAAATATACGAATTTCTGTATTATTTAAAAAATAGCCTGTTCCCATTGCTGGGCAAAACTTTACAACCAGACCATCCCGCCTTGTGATAGACAATTCTAGTCTGCTGTCTATGTACCTATAATGCAACCTACCCTCACACTCTTGAACATTCTCATTAATAGTATGCTATCTGACACCCACTTCATATGCCCAGCAATCACCAATACTCTGACCATGAACAGACAAGTATATTTGTGCGTAGGACTGTATTGATTTTAGAGGCGCGCGCATCTTCCCCCTCCACCCTTAGGGAGGGGGCAAAAAAGGAGCAAGGGTGAATTCGAATCGAACCTTTTTATGGGGGCAAGAGAATCTCTAAGGTTAATGCTGTGATGTGTCAGCTACTAAGTGAGACGTCTGGAATTTGGAAACTCCTTGTTTTTGTTTATAAATTTATATGGAGGTGGAAATGATGGATGCTCTACAATATGTCGTGTATTCATAAGAATAATAATGAAAGGAGAAAGGAAGAATTTATCCTTTTGCCTTATTTTGTGTGTTAATAAAGATGTCGCGACTCGGTCTGCATAGAATAGAATGCGTTTATCGCTATCCCCCGGGAACTTTGCAATTTTCCGGGATAAAAACTATCCTATATCCTTCCCCGAACTCAAACTACATACCGAATGCCGAATTTCAGAATCGGTTCAGTGATTTAGACGTGAAGAGGTAAAAAACAAACAAACAGACTTATAAACTTTCGCATTTATAATATTAGTAAGGCTGTTTACATATATACTTGATAAGTTGGTACAAGTACAGGCAGCAGCAGAAGTGATTAAGCGGTATCGCGGTATTAACTATTTGGAAAAATCGAGAAAGTTTTTACTTTTATTATGAGAGAGAGGAAAACGAGCAAGCGGGTCATCTGATGTGAAATGAACACCACTGCCCATGAGTACCAACTACTCAAGCAGAGCCATTAGTCCGTTGTCGAGCCGACCTTCAAGTTGAAATAGATCAAATGAAGTCAGGTGATTACTAAATTAAAATCTTCCAAGTAATTTAGTTTCTGACGTCTAAGACCAACACATACCTTGGAAACAATGCGAATTTAGAATACCTGATCGAAATATCTCATTTCTATTGGAAATAGGTTCCGTTGCCGTCATCCTCAACGATTAACATTCCTCGCAGACCCCGTGAACTTATTCCTTCCGCCTAGCACCCACCCTTCGGCCCATAACCTCCCCTATTTGCAGCTTAATTTATTCACTGATAAGGACTATTTTACTTTGCATAAATTTGTTGGTATAAATAAAACCACGCTTAAAGAATAAATTTGGAAAAGTGGAGTTATGCTTCTTAAATTTATTACTGGAGAATGACATGGAAGTTGTTTATAGCCCTTTGTACCTTAACTGTGTAAGATTTAGGGGTCTTTATTTTGTGTACCCTAAATTTCCTTTTTTTATAATGAAGAAATCTGCACATTTGGGATATTATGTAAGTATACTTAGATAATTTATTGAATCAGCCGTTACTTTGCGGAAGTTCCATATCAATGAATTATAAACAACCGTTCACCATGCTGCCAGATGTTAGTCTAACATCTATGTAGGTATATCTTGTAACATGGCGTTACTGAGAAAATGGACGGATGGACGGGCAGACGGACGGATGAAGAACAAAGTGTTCATCATCATCATCATATCAGCCATAGGACGTCCACTGTTGGACATAGGCGTCCCCCATAGACCTCCAGTTGCCTTGGTTGGAAGCGGCTTGTATCCACCGTGAACCCGCGACGTTAAGCAGGTAACCGTCCATTTCGTTGGTGGACGTCCTAGGCTGCGCTTGCCGATCCTCGGTCTCCACTCGAGAACTTTTCGGTCCAAACGACCATCTGTTCTAAGTGCTATATGGCCTGCCCATTGCCAATTCAACGACCTACTTCTCTTGGAAAACAAAGTGTTACTATAAGATTTTTGCCGATTGCGATAACCTCGAGGTTACGAACCTTATAAAAACTACTTAACTTTCATATCAGTTCTACTTATAATTTTGAGATTTACTTAGCAGGTAGAAGTAAAGTCATAATTGTTTCTACTATGAAACATTATAAAGCTGTAGTGAAATAGACCGTTGGACTTTCAATTAAATCCCAGTCTAGTCCATACCAAGCTTCGACATTCAGTTACATTCCTTACTTAAATTCCAACTATCCAATAAACTGTAATATCTGCCAACCTTTTCTCGATCTCAACTGTTTGCACGTAAACCTACTAAAGCAATATATGCCTCCGAATTTGCATATTGAGCGAAATTCGAGTGACGAGCCTCCGAAGGTCCTGCCACCTAAATAATTCAAATAAACCCTGTTCCATATTTTAATAAACTTGTGTTTCGACAAACCTTCTACCTTAATGAATATTGAACAAACCCGAGTGCTCAACTCAAAACTCTTACAATAAAATTCTTGGCAATTCCCTGTTTTATTCTTAAAGGCTTTCAAAAGCGCGTTGAGATCAGAGAGCTAAGAAATTGGGTTTACTTTAATGTTTGTTAAATCCCAGAATGCTCGGGCTGACATAAAAAGGGTCTAAGTAAAATTTTTAGTGTTCATTCGAATAGCGTCTGGATACAGCAGACCTATTTAATTCAATTCAGCTTATCAACAAAGGCTATGAAACATTTAACATTAAACATATTGAGTGGAGACCGCATCTTGGCAAAAGTAGTGTAGGAAGCCCTCCGGGCGGGTGGAGTGACGATCTGCGAAAGGCTGCTGGTGAAACTGCATGCGTTGAGCCGAGGACAGGGTTTAATGGCGCTCATTGGGGGAGACCTATATCCAGCAGTGGACTGCTATAGGCTGATGATGATGATACACATAAGAAAACACTGCCAGATCCTATTATAGAATTTCTCGATAGAAAGAAAAACGCGGCTCTGCTTTGTTGACCCATTTTTTGCACTAACTTTAATTTGGTAGGCATAATTACCTCTGTATAAGTTGGATAACAATGCAAGTACAGTACACTCAACAAAAATTCATTAGCAAAAAATCTTATGTTAGAAATAATTGTTTTATATCAGATCGGTTACGCTTCTCGTAAAATTTAGTATTTACAATTCCGTCCTATTCTTTGATACGTACCCCTTCACAATATTGTTTAAACCCCACCCCGTATGATCTAATAACCGTTATACGAGTCAACCAGTATGTTGCAAGTAGAACAGCTTTCTAAAACTAGAACAAACTTTGTCTGAGATACGAGATACCTTTGTAACACACCCGGGTAGTTATATTGCCTCTAACATAGAACATGGTGGTGTCAGCGAAGCTTGCTCTAATTTCACGGCACTCTACTATTTTGCAGAAACTTTTTTGTAAAACTTCATTACAAAATATTTCTAAATATCTTTTTAGGGTTCCGGAGCCAAAATGGCAAAAACGGAGCCCTTATAGTTTCGCCATGTCTGTCTGTCTGTCCGTCCTTCCGCGGCTTTGCTCAGGGACTATCAATGCTAGAAAGCTGTAATTTTGCACGGATATATAGGTAAACTATGCCGACAAATTTGAAAAAATTCAGGATGGTAGTAAGTACATCAAACTTTCAAGGAAAACTATAACGGCTAAGTTTGCTTGAGAATTATTAGTAGTTTTACTCTTAAATAGCAGCCTTAGGTATAAAATATACCTAAACTTGGAAGATTCCGTATAAAATACGAAATCCTTAGGAAAATATTACTTTTTTTTCGTAATGGCTACGGAACCCTATTTTTGGGCGTGTCCGACACGCTCTTGGCCGGTTTTTTTTTGGCTGAATTAGGCGCTACTTTGCGCGGATTCAATATTCATGAATTAAACCCAAACTTGCTACTCCGCGTCTACTTGTGCAAGATAAATTTATACGTCTCTGCGATACATTTATATTTTCCGAAACCCTCCCACCTGCCGTTTCCACATAATTACCGCTTCGTACATCAAAAACGTCCAGCACTTTTTTAATTCGTCTTTTGTTTTTAGCAAATTTAATTTTCCAGTTTGGTTTGTATTCAAATTTTGGAAATCAGTAACGTTCAAATACAAGTAATCAGTGAAATCTAAGTAAATCTGTTTTGGCATCCATATATAATATATATTTCCATGGTATTTTTCAATATATTTGATATCCATGTATATTTTAAATTTACGATTCATGTCTTTAACTAGTTTTTCTTCTTTATCCATTTTATTTACTTTAATGAAGATTAATATCACTCCAACCTTATCCTGAAATCCCAACCCAATATTTCGCCGACGTGTGCCAACAAAACTATTATATAACTAAACCCATGACTAACTTTTGAGGAAAATAAAGCTACATTTAATTCGGCCGCCGATCAAGTCTAGGCTCACTACATCGAAAATTTATTGCCAGGCTACTGATGGAGGCGATATATCCGCGTAATTGAATGGACTTTTACCACGACATTGTGAATAAACCAAATTTACGGGGATTTTCTGGACCAGTGCGGCTTTTTGATGAGTTGGGCAACGAGTTGTCCTACTAATATTATATATGCGAAAGTTTGTAAGTCTGTTTATTTGTTACCTTTTCAAGCCTACACCGCTGCACCAATTTAGATGAAATTTGGTATACAGACAGTTTGAGTCCCGGGGAAGGACATAGTTTGCGCGGGATAGTGATAAACGAATTCTACGCCGAGAGCCGCGGGCAACAGCTAGTAAGGAGGTAAGGTAAATGTCTTGATCCCTGACATGCTGATGTCCAATAGACGACACCATACGACACCCGGCTGTCACCTCTATTGCTGATGACTTAAAATTAAAGATGGCATTACTAGGACACTGGCCAGAGGATGTATTGTCCGCGTTGACATTTGCGATCGCATTCATCATCTCTTTCTACCCTCGTCTTATGCCGTGTGACAGAAAGAAGTGGTGAAAAACGTGTTAGACAATAAGGCGTCAGAACAGCAATCAGACGTCTACCTCAACTGTTAGTTATGATACCTACCAATTATGTTAGTTATGTTGATGATATGATTACCATAGTCACATTAGCGATACCTTTTTTCAAATAGCGTATCTATTGTGATAAAAGATGTAGTAGCGTTAAATAATTGTGATTTAAGTCATTAAATAACATTGCGTAGACTTGTCAAAATAAAACCCTTGTGTTTCTTGCCGTATTCTTCTCAAAAGAGGTTTTCATAAGTGCTTCATCATCATCACCGCGGCCTATATACACGTCCCACCCACTGCAGAGGACAGGCCACCTCTCAGAGTGAAAGGCTTAGGCCACAGTTCCCACGTAAGCTCAGCGCAGAGGCAAAAGGTTAACCACTAGCCAACCATGGATTTAGAGGTGCTTGTTATAGCCTAATTTAAAGATTTTGAGTGACTACGTTTACGTTTGGGTTTACGTAAACAGCCTGTCCTATAGTCGTACGCTAGCTGTCCATTACGGTTTAGAAATTGGTTATTTCCTGCTACTCGTACCCTCCCGGAGGCAAATGCGATTTACTTTCATACAAGGACTTTACCTATGTTGAACTGACGAGTTTTGCTATAGAACTACTTTTAACTATGCGCCACAGCCTAGATGGAGGAATACGTTTTCCACCCTCAATATAAATGCTAAGGTTCCTAGGTTCTTTATCCCTAAATTCCCTAATATGCTACTACGTATTTAATAAGGTATGGATTGATGAGTTATTGTAGTTTTTGTCATGACACCCTAAGACATTTGTAGTTAATTTTACGTTTAGTATAGTATGAAATCTGCCTCAGTTAAATAGCCTGCGGGCATGATTAACATTAGACATTTTCGTATTACACATAATGACAATCCTAAAGATTCTACATACATGGAAATTTATCATACAGCAAAGAAATATTTGTTCTCTAAGGAGAATTCTATAAGTATTTGATGCTAAGTTTAACTATACTAAACATTAGCTGATGAGCAGACAGATTTATCAATAATTCTTATAAGACTTCAGTGTCCGTCCAGCCATGAAACTCACCAGGATCTAAACATATACGTGCAACTTTCTTTCCCAACATTGTCAACATTGTAACATTGTTTACGTCCGCTCCTAACCATATTGTAAATGTAATATCCATCAAAAGTATAGTATCGACTGATTGATCTTTTATTATTCACTTGATCCCACTGCCACGGCAAGCGTGGACGCATCAGAGTCGGCCAGGATTTACGAGCTGGACTGCTTTCAGTGTATTGTTTCTTTATTACTTTTACAAAATCAACTAGATAGACGATGCCAATATCGATGAAGGCAATTCAAGTTCCGAAATGTTATACGTCGGATAGCTATTTTATTGGCAGGTAGGTTAATACGGCACCGCGTTCTTGGGGTTAAAAAATAACGATTCTGATGTGGTCGTGTCGTGACCCTGATTATGGAGCTAGGGGTCCCAGGTCCGAGAAATATTAATCTTGTGTAATCTTGTGTGTGTGTGTGTGTGTGTGTGTAGTGTCCTGTGTGATATACGGCTATACTCTACTGGAAGCAACTGTTGCTTTCAGTAGAGTATAGCCGTATATCACACAGGACACAACCGTGGGGGCCGTTGTTACAATGGTTCCCAGCTAACCACTAACTAGCATTCCCTAGGATATTATCACGATGGACATTAAGGATTCCCGCATACTGCACTGCACTGCGGCGTTAGCGCATTGGAGCCGCAAGAGCACGTGCGATGAATAGTAAACATTGCAACACAGCTTTGCAAGTGCAAAATGAACTGTTTTCGTTAATGCACTAGAGTGCACTTGCTAATAGTTAGCTGATGAATGCTAAGGGTGGTTCGAGTATGGACAAGATGTTTAATTTGGATGCGCGCATAATGTATTGCGCATACAATAATTGGACACGGGAGAGAAGCGGTTCTATGACAGGTCACGTCAGCAAGAACTACGTTCGAAAGTTAAGTTTGTGTCATTTGTGTGTTTTAGTTCTTACAGAGTGCAGGATGTGGAGGAGCTGCCATCGTGTTAGTGTTAAGTATGCTTCGCTAATTCTGTGAACATCTGTTATTGGCTTTCTGCTTAGTACGTCCTATTTTAAAGTATTGCTGTTGATGCCCCAAATAAATCCATACTTAATATTATAAATGCGACAGTGTGTGTGTTTGTATGTTTTTATGATTGTCCGTCTTTCACGTCGAAACGGAGCGACGGATCGACGTGATTTTTGGCATGGAGATATTTTATAGGCCAGAGAGTGACATACGTTACTTTTTATCCCGGAAAATGCACAGTTTCCGAGGGAACAGCGCGCGATAACCGAATACCACGCAGGCGAAGCCGCGGCAAAAGCAACTAAAATATAATTAAAATAAATTTGTTGGATTGACGTAGCTATCGTAAAGTCGCGGGTGAGCAAAGTAATTGTTTAAGTTAATTAAATAGCATTAGTAATAAACTTCCCTTCAGCTTTTGTTTTGCAGATGTTGATGGTAGCTTTCATTTGTCACTTTTTATTCAGGCTCATACGTAATTCTTTCAGTAGTCACGTGCGCCCACGCTGGCCATCGTGACTGGTTCTTTATGTAGGTCGCAGAGTGATCTTAATTAATTTTAGCTGCAATGCGGCCAGCGGCCTGTATACACGCTCAGAATGCCAATTTTGGAAGCTCAATAGGCGCTTTTAGAGCATGTGTGTACTAGCGTTTTTGGCGGCGGTTTATCGCCTTATATCACCCTCCAGGGCACAATTGTGACCGACCACGGGACTACAGATATCACGACTAGAGTGGAAGCGAATGGTTTGTAGTCAGTAATTATAATCTTTGTACAATGTCATTAGTTCAGATTGCACATTGAGCTTGGACTTTTTCATTTCACGAGGAAAATCACTTAAATACCTAATTGAAGGAAATTTTGTAGATATTGCAAGCTGTCGACTTTTCAGTGGAGAACAATTCAAAAAAAATCTATTTAAATAGATAAGAAGGTAATTTTCGTGCTTTTCTGCTCGAATAATCACGTGGAATATGTAAACACCGAATAGAGTAGGTTCGATTTCGTGTGAAATTAAACGTTTATTGTAGATTGTATGGGTCGTAACTACTTTTAACTACTCACCAACAGGAAGAATAAGTAAATTGAAGCAGCAATGGGCGCGCCATATCGCTTGAAGAACAGATAGGTAACTAATGGAGGAGAAAGATCCCCTAGACGGACCGACGACATCACGTTAGTTGTGAGCAACCAGTGGATGCCTGTGGCGAGTCGTTGTCCATTGTGGCGTTCGCTGTTTACCTTTGTTCAACAGCCAAGCAGTTAAACTTAGGATTAACACTTTTAGCAATATTAAAGTATAAATCAAACTTATCGTAAAACCCGGCAAATAAGTAGGTACCTTGCCATAAACATCACAGTGTTATTACCAGCACACTAATGACCTTTTGTCGAACCTTTTATATCCAGTACACCGTAAAATTCATAGCTTAGTAAGCACGAGACGGAGCGTGTAAGTCCAGTACATGAACCAGCCGGTCGGCACGTGATACGAATCGGATACGGTGAAGTATCGTGTAGCCGTGAGTTTACTTTGATGACTTAGCAAATGTTTCAAACGACAAGTAAAGATTGTGTACAGGTCAAACCAGAAAAGGATAAAGTTTTAGGTCTAAATATATTATACTACAAAAAATCTGGCCCTCAAATATATGCAGAAACAGGTTTTTTATTTTTATTTAGAGATGGCCTAATTTTGTGCCGCTGAGTACTTCAATGAACTGAAACAATTACTTTGCTCACCCGCGGCCTTATTATAGCTTCGTTTTTGCAAGAATTGTGTGTTCATGCAGTTCCTCCACCTCCAGTAAGAACACACACAAATCACACCATGCTACCAGATGCTTAGACACAGGTGTTAGAGATGCTAGACAGACTTGCGAAAACCCTACCATCACTTCGGTTCGTTTTTCTTTCCTAATATCACTTTATAAATCTATCTTTAAATTATTCACGTTTTCAACCGACTTCAAAAAAGGACGAGGTTCTCAATTCGACTGGATGTTTTTTTTTAACAAAAGCAGAGCCAGCTTGCTTTTGCAATTGTACCTACTTTACTTGCGTGGAGATAAAAGTCTCTTAAACCGTCACGTTTAAAAACATACATCAATATTACGTGAAAATCCGTAGCAGATGTCTCGCCCGCTCGTCAAGTGAAACTTCCCTCGTATTGAATAAACACGTGATTTGCTAAACGTTTGCTAAAGTAGCACCGTGAAAAAGTACACAAATTTGTTTCCGAGCGATAAATCTCCGCCAATAGGTGCTTGCGTAACTTATTTTGCGTATTTAGGTGATTCCCGGCACGGGGTCGTTGCGTGGAAGAATTAATGTCGAATTTATTTTCCATTGTACTACTTTTGTCGCAGTCATGGAAATTGGAGGAATTATATTGTATGGACGCTTAAAAATGTTCGTCAAAGTTGAAATTTGAAATGATATTTGTGTAGGCACCATACAATTTAATTAAATTGTTACCATTGAAATATGATGAGTGCAATAATAGTGAAAACTATTCTCTTGTGTTTTTGAAAAAAAAAGAGTACTTAAGTAACTATATAACCCTAAAAATGAGTGTTTTATGAGGACTCGATTATCTAGATATCCATCTATCCTAGCCTATAAATACGTCCCACTGCTGGGCACAGGCCTCCTCTCAGAATGTGAGGGCTTGGGCCCACGCGGGCCAGTGCGGATTGGGAACTTCCCATACACCATTGAATTGCTTCGATTGGATGGTTTGTACAGGTTTCCTCACGATGTTTCCTTCACCGTAAAGCTCGTGGTAAATTTCAAGTGTGCGAGCCGGGGTTTGAACCCACGATCATCTGCTTTATTTCCTCCTAAAGCGTTTTGTATAGGTATATCGAATATGCGTACATAAATAAATGTCTCTCTCTCTCTCTCTCTCTCTCTCTCTCTCTCTCTCTTGATATAGGAAGTACTCCCAAAAAGTACTTTTATATATATAAAGTTCAGATCAAATTGACATGAAGAATAAAGAATGCCGTTGATGATGTCTTCTTAGAATGTTTTTGCTTAGCATTAGCGATTGAAGTACCCACCTTTCCAACCTATTTAAAAGTTAAAGCTACTTCCGATCGTAAGCGGTTTAATTTGAATCACGTTTCATGTTCGAGTAAATTCATTTATCAAAAATGTGAGTCCCAATGACTTGGCTTCAGCACTTCCAATCCGCGGCTCCGTAATTCAGCATGAGCTTGCCAAAAAGTCGACTTTGTTTAATTCTGTCTAGTTCACGAACTCTGACCAGAATTTGCTGAAATTTAACTTCTAATTAAGAAACTGCAGATTCATAAAGGATTTCGTATTTTGTTTATTTACTGTTAAAAATATTGCATGCTTCGTTAATTAAGCAGAATGTATTTGACTTATAATATTATTCTACGACATGACATTGTAATACTACATTCTCGCATAAATTTATAATAATGATTAATGAATGTACTCGGTGGCATTTGAGATTTAAGATTTTAAGATTATACTCCGAATTTTCTGGCTGTAAATATGATTT